>NW_028270149.1:23466552-23618427 GCF_037043375.1 Chiloscyllium plagiosum
CTTAAGGCTTCATCTTTGACACCTTCCACTTGTTGCTAGCACATTTGTGAAATCATCTAAAGCTATGTAATCAACTTTCATGTGTACATTGAGAATACCCAGATAGGGTAATCATAGAATCCCCGAAGTGTGGAAGCAGGAAATTCAGCCTAATGAATCCACAGCGACCCTCAAAGAGCAACCCACCCAGAGTCACCCCCACCCTATCCCTGTAACCTTGGTAATGTCTCTGTAATGATAAAATGCTCCTTCTTTAAAGAGCAACTCAAAAGGTTGTTTGGGCAGATGCAGTGGTTTCCGTGGAACTATGAACAGCATTAGTGTTTCAAAGTTCTGAGCTCTATGCCATGGTTGTGACCAGAAACAGTGCTTTGAGCCATCTGGTTCTGCCATCAGTCTGGCATTGAGATCAGTCTGCTGATCTCCTTGCCATTAAAAGCAGTCAAATGAAAACAGAGCTTATGGTGGTACTGCCATCTTTGATACTGGCACATATATCTTTGAATACTTACTATGCTGAGTAGCTACTGTGCCTGGAGAACTCCTTTGTTGTAATAGTGCATGTGTTGCTCTCTTGTTGTTGCACTCAGTCTCTGAAGCATAATACAATCCTGTCAACCCCTGCGTTGTTAAGTAACTTATTCCTTACTGTCCGTGCTACCTCATTGGTTGCCCAGGCAGATTCCAGTAACCAACCTCTATTATAATGATTATTTTTGTTCATTTTCCCTTCGTATTCTGGTGGTGCGGATCGTTGCTGGAGTATACAGCCTCATCCTGTCCTTTTCCAACAGTACTTGCCAGCAGATTCCAATGATCAGGAAAAGAAACTTTGACTGTTTCCATTCCCCCAACAACTCTACCTCCTTAGCCCATGGATACTGAAATTTGTAATAGCCCTTCTTTTGAGTTGAGTTAGCTGAACGACAAGGCATTCAGCTCGATCTGTTTAGTTCATGTGTTTGATTTATCTCTCTGAGTTATTAGGAGTATTCAGACACAATCTCTCCCATAGCTTCAGCATCATCGTGGGGTTGAAGTTTCCCAGCAATATAGGGAGGTGGTTGGGGACCAGGAAAGTATTGGGGAGCTGTGTAGTGATGCAACTTTGATGCTTTTCTGCTGTTACAAGACATAGGTGGGTGAGCAACCAGTTTTGGCTGTCTTTTTCCAAGAGAGAGGTTGCCAATTAAAACCCCACTCGGGGGACTGTTGTTTGCAGTGGTGTTGCCATTCACTGCCATCAGAGTGTCTCAGTTGTGTTCCTGAGGCTACTGGCCCAATCACAGGACGAGTAACATTGCCAGGTTGGTAAATCTACAGGAAGAGGTGGACACTGCTGAGTCGGCAGGCCACTGCATCAGTTATCTGCATTGAAGTTCTCAAATCAGGAGGCATAAGCCATTGCACCCAGCAGTGACTGTTTTCTTGTTGCACATTTTCAACCCTAAGCAGGAGCCCAGAGGCTAGCCAGAAACTCTGTGGCCCAACAATGGAGTCGTGAGGATAATAGGCTGTAACAGTACAGGGGAGAGGTTTTAATCTAAGACCCTATCAGTGTCTGAGCTCTTTGTTGGAGAACTTCAACACAGGGCAAAAGTGGGTACCTCCACCTCAAAAGCACCCACTTTTCCCAGGGAGACCGGTGACTTGATAGTATCTTTGTACCTCTAGTGGAACTTACAGCCTCGTTGTTAGTAAGACCATGGCATGGATCAAATAGGAAGCCACCTTCCCTGGTTATACCACTGATAAATGGGTTCAAAGCCTCTGAACTTCGGGTCATGAATCTGCCAGAAAATTGCCTCCAAAGAGTTTAAGTCATGAAGCTTCTCAGACTTGACATCCAATGTTTCAACACTTAGAGGTGTGGAACAAGTGTTCTCAGTCCCTATGCCCACAAACAGTTTTTAAATTTTTTTTTCATATTTACATATGAAGCCACATGACAGTTCCCAGATTGCCTCATACCTTAGTTGGATCCTGAGCAGTGTCTTATAGCACAGGAAATGAATCAAGCTTATGGTCTTGCTTTTCAAAAGAGATATCAACTTGATGTCACTGCCCTGCTTTTCCCTATGCCCTAGTACCTTTTATACTTCTGTTTTTATCCAGTTCTCATTTGCAAGTTACTACTGAGTCACCTGTTTAGGCAGTGCATTCCCAATTACATCAACTCACTCAATTAAACTAAAATTAGACCTTGAATTCTTTTGCCAATTATCTTTGGTTGCAGACTGTCATAGTCATAGAGATGTACAGCATGGAAACAGACCCTTCGGTCCTACCTGTCCATGCTGACCAGATATCCTAACCCAATCTAATCTCACCTGCCAGCACCCGGTCCATAACCCTCCAAACCCTTCCTATTCATATACCCATCCAAATGCCTCTTAAATGTTGCAATTCTACCAGGCTCCACCACATCCTCTGGCAGCTCATTCCATACACGTACGACCCTCTGCGTGAAAAAGTTGCCCCTTAGGTCTCTTTTATATCTTTCCCCTCTCATCCTAAACCTATGCCCTCTAGTTCTGGACTCCCCGACCCCAGGGAAAAGACTTTGTCTATTTATCCTATCCATGCCCCTCATAATTTTGTAAACCTCTATAAGGTCACCCCTCAGCCTCCGATGCTCCAGGGAAAACAGCCCCAGCCTGTTCAGCCTCTCCCTGTACTTCACATCCTCCAATCCTGGCAACATCCTTGTAAATCTTTTCTGAACCCTTTCAAGTTTCACAACATCTTTCCGATAGGAAGAAGACCAGAATTGCACACAATATTCCAACAGTGGCCTAACCAATGTCCTGTACAGCCGCAGCATGACCTCCCAACTCCTGTACTCAATACTCTGACCAATAAAGGAATGCATACCAAACGCCATCTTCACTATCCTATCTACCTGCGACTCCACTTTCAAGGAGCTATGAGCCTGCACTCCAAGGTCTCTTTGTTCAGCAACACTCCCTAGGACCTTACCATTAAGTGTATAAGTCCTGCTGAGATTTGCTTTCCCAAAATGCAGCACCTTGCATTTATCTGAACTAAATCTTCTCTACTGTAAAGAGAGAAATTCCAGCTTCCCTATAATTGAAATTCTTCAACTCATTTGCTGAGGCCTTGACTTCCTTTGTAAGGCTCATTGCCTGAAACAGGACTCTACTCCAGCTGAGACCTAACCAGTAATATATAAAGGTTTGTTTCTAATGCCAAGGATCCCTTATGCTTTTCTGTTTTTAACAGCCTTCATAACTTGCCCTGCCACTTTCAAAGATTTATGTACATAAACCTCAGGTTGCTTTGTCCCTGCGCACATTTTATAATTATAGTTTCTAATTTATAATGTCTTTCATTCTTTCTTCTACCTTGATTCTGTTATGTCTCTCTGAATGCTTGCTAGGAATCTGTTGTTCTTCATTTCAATTAGTGCTTATGTATCTGTAACCAGTGACGTTCCGACACAGTATGGATTCCATGTAGGATTAACAGTGTGCTTCCTTATTTTGTCTTCCTGCTTGAAAGCCTATCTTATTTTAATTAAATTGCTTGTTTCTAACAGTTTGGCCCTTTGATGCTTTCCCTTGTTGGTGACATCCAGCAGTATTCATGATGTGGAGGTGCTGGTGTTGGACTGAAGTGGACAAAGTTAAAAATCAAACAACACCATGTTATGTCGTCCAACAGGTTTATTTGGAAGTGCTTCCAAATAAACCTGTTGGACTATAACTTGGTGTTGTGTGATTTTTAACTTTGTCCACCCTGTATTATGACAGCACTGTATTAACCGCTGTGGAGACCTGATGCAACATTCATCTCCAGCAGCTTAAATATGCTTTGTAAAACAGAAAGTAAATAAATGCGTAATAAGGAGATTGAATGATATGGGAGTTGATAATGCCATCTTTTTCTCTCTTGAACATTTCCCCAGGCAGCAGGAACCCCTGCCATGTGAATGAGATATAATTTGCCATTTCACAAAGGCACTGAGCTTCTTCTCTATGGTGTCCTGTATTTACTTTCTCGAATTGCTTTGTGAATGTTTGCTCTTCAAGCAGGTCAGATTTTATAATGTGGCCATTGAAGGAAATCTTACAAAGGTCAAGACCTTTGTCAACATTAACAGAATCAGACTTGGCTATCTGTTTGTGATGGGAAGAAAATTGGTCAGTTGTTTGGTGGGGGGTGTGATGTCAAAGAAAAGAGAGATGCAGACCCCCACATATCCATATGATTGGCCTGATCTCAACAAGGAACAAAGCAAGCATGAGTCTGGTAACACAGATTAGGCCAGTTGTTGTTTGTTCCTGGTTGCTGTCACAATGGTATGTGATTTTAACTGATAAGATGAAAAACTTAAAGTTAGGTTCACTGTCACAAGGCACTGATTCAATTTTGAAGGAAAGATTTGACAAGAGAGTTTCTTTTATAGATTGTTTTGGAAATGTCCTGCCTCCGTTTTTTTGCAAATGCATCACCACATTTTTGTCCCATCAAACTCCTGTGCTCTTGTCTCGCCTGGTGGTGTATGAGTTCAACAGTGAATGTGCTTATGTTTCTTTTCATAGCTAGACTTTTCCTGTAACAATTGCAGCCTGAAGGACACCACTCTACATAAAGTATGGCTGACTACGAGATTATTTCATACTGAAGTACCTGTCACTGGTGTATCAGAAGGATTTAAAGGTTTGGTAATCAACTTGTTTGGCCATGTTGCTAACACACGTTCCGCAGCCAACAAGGTTGGAAGTTATATTCAAGCCCAAAGCATCTGGCGTACAGGCAGGATGCTATCCTCTCAAGTTTTAAATTTAAATGTTGATCTCAGTCTTTGTGGACCCTCTCTGCAGCTGTAACAACGTATCCCTCAATCTGTTCTATTACAAGGTCTCAGGAGCTATGAGGCAGCAGTGCTAACCACTGAGCCACTTCAAGTCCCTCCAGCCTCATTCCTGCTTAGTTCACAAAACCTCTTTAGTTTTCCACACACTGCAGTCCTCTAAAACTGGTTTCTTGGGCAATATCCCCCTTTTCCTTAATATTAGCAGCAAAGTTTCCAGTCTCCATGACTGTTCCCTCAAACCCTTAACTTATCCCCACCAGCTACTTAGTTTTGAACTCCTTCTAAAGTAAGCTTTTCTGCAACTGGTCCTTTCAAAGAGGAGATAAATCACGTGTGACAAAATCAGACATAGTTCCTCTTCCATTTCTTTATCAAGTTATTGACACATTCTAGCCAGGATCAATGGAAAAAATAAATTTTCCCTTCCTCCTTTCTTAGCCTCAAGATACTGAGGTCAGTTATAATAATCCTGCTGATGCCTGACTGATTGTCTCCTCAACCACACCAGTTCATACGCTTTCCTGCTATATGACTCAGTTACTTACATTTACGAAGGGACATTTCCCAATGTTGACTGTTGACGGAAACTCGACAATGGATGTGAAGTTCCTGAGAAGGCTCTGCTTATGCAAACCTAAGACAGGAAGGTCTTTTCTTTCCATCCACATGGAGCAGCATCATACGGTGGTGCAACATTTTTGGTATGCAAATACATAGAGAGTTAAAATTAAAGGTGAGAAAAGAAGGGCATGGTTTATGGACATGGGAAATCACTGCTAGAATGCTAAGTAGCTATTTTGAGTGTATATGCTACAAATACGCCAGTAGCTTCTGAAGTGGCATTATCTCTGGGATATTGCATACTGGAATCTTTTCACAAATTCAAGGACAGTTTGCAGTCAGGAAACTTATGAAATATAATTTAAAAAAGGACAGTCAGATTTAATGCTTTTAATCTTCCTCTGTCCTGAAGATGGTGACTGTCCTTTGAATAAAGCACCACTGAACCCCTAGACACATCATATTCTGTGTCAAGTGTTCATTATTTATGTGTGAATAAAGTTAATGTGTATTGACTTTATCTTTGGTCACTGGGTGGTGAAGAGTCAGTGGGTGTTGGTTGAGTATTTGCCATGGGGAGATGGGAGACAGTGAGTGTTAGTTGGGTATTTGCTGTGGGGAGATGGGAGACAGTGGGCATTGGTTGGGTATTTGCCATAGGGAGATGGGAGATTTTGGCCATGGTTGGATATTTGTCATAGCAAAATGGGAGTCAGTAGGTGTTAGTTAGGTACTTTCCAATGGGAGATAGAAAGCAGTGGGTGTTGCTTGGATATTTACCATGGGGAGATAGGAGACGGTGGGTGTTAGTTGGGTATTAGCCAAGGGGAGATGGGAAACAGTGGATGCTGGTTGGCTATTTGCCTGGGGAGATGGAAGACAGTGGGTGTTGGTTGGGTATTTGCCATAGGGAGATGGGAGACAGTGGGTGTTGGTTGGATATTTGTCATGGAGGATGGGAGACAGTGGGTGTTAGTTGAATATTTGCCATGGGGAGATGGGAGACAGACAGTGTTAGTTGGTTATTTAACCCTGGAGTGATCGGCCATCCTCTGAGGCAACAGTGTCAGTAATTCAAGTCATGCAATATTTTATGTTGAAGGGAACACATTTCCATTTGTTTGAAGAAAGTGAAATTCACTCAAGCTCATATTTTGTGTAATTTTAGGAACATAATAGCAGGAGTAGGCCATTTATCTCAAAAACTTGATTTGTCCTCGATTTACCTGTTTCAATTGAGTCCTGATCAGATGGGTGACTGTCTCCCATCTCCCCATACCAATTGAGCCCTATCTACTTCCCAAAACTTGGTGTCATCTAATAATTATATACAGAGCTACCAGTGTACTGTTTTGTTACTTTGAATGCACTGACAAGTGATGTCAAATGCACTGACAAGTGTGAGTATGGGTAAAGAGAAATATAAATGCAGCCTTACGGACTGTTATATTCATAACTTGTATCTTTATTTGAAATGGATAAGTTAGCTTATTAAACAAAAGGCATTTTTCACGCTGCTAAATCTGGCATGGCTTGTGTGTTACAATTTGGGGCACATTTTAGAAGTATATTCAGTTAAAATTGGTTGATTACAACATCTTTTGGGCAATATCATTTGTTGATATTATACCTGACCACTCAATTGGAAGTTGTTCTATCTGTATGATACCTTTTGAAGACTTCATACATCAGTTCTTCCCTGATTCCCCTAAATCCAAAGTTAACTGAAGTGTTCTAGTTCAGAATGCTCTCACAAGTGTTTTGTTCTAATCAGTGTGGAAGAATGAAAATGTTTGCATTCATGGAGGAACTTATCACATTGTTGAAATACCTTAAGTGTTTCTCACAGTGAATAATTGGTAAATACAGCAGCCATTTTATAGTAGCCCATAACCAGGACTGTGCTCACAACCAGTTAATCTGTTTTGTTCTTGGTGATATTTGTGAAAGAAAGTGTGTTATCTGCGATGCTAGGAAAACCCCTCCCTTTCAATTGAGAATGCCCATTGCCTGACATTTCCAGGGTATAAGACAATAAGATCATAAGACATAGGAGTAGAAGTAAGGCCATTCGGCCCATCGAGTCCACTCCGCCATTCAATCATGGCTGATAGGCATTTCAACTCCACTTACCCGCATTCTTCCTGTAGCCCTTAATTCCTTGTGACATCAAGAATTTATCAATCTCTGCCTTGAAGACATTTAGCGTCCCAGCCTCCACTGCACTCTGCGGAAATGAATTCCACAGGCCCACCACTCTCTGGCTGAAGAAATGTCTCCGCATTTCTGTTCTGAATTTACCCCCTCTAATTCTAAGGCTGTGTCCACGGGTCCTAGTCTCCTTGCCTAACGGAAACTATTTCCTAGCGTCCACCCTTTCCAAGCTATGTATTAGCAACCTGGGATTTACGCATCTAAAGAACCCCCATTGCAAATTGGATTCAGTAAGACTAGTAATTTGTAGGTTAGCACCAGAACAGCTGCCTACAGGACATCTGGTTAGCATAAAACATCATCTGATTCACAATCTCCTGCACAACAGAAAACCTGCTATCCATATACAGTTTGGACTTCATGCAACTGCGGTCTCACATTAATTGTTTTCATTTGTTCATTCATGGCGTGTGAGCATCACTGGCAAGGCTAGTATTTATTACCCATCCCTAGTTGTCCTTGAGAAAAGCATCTGGATGGATATATGAATAGAAAAGGTTTAGAGGGATATGGACCAACTGGGACTTGATTAATTTAGAATATGTGGTCTTCATGGAGGAGTCGGACTGACGGATCTGTTTCTGTGCTGTAGATTTCTATGACTCTGTGACTCGAAGTGATGGGTGAAGGTTGTCTTAAAACATAGCAACATTTAAAAGGCATCTAGATGAGTCCATGAATAGAAAGGGTTTAGTGGGAGGAGCAAATCTCAAAGAGGCATCTTGACTCGAAATGTTAGCTTGCTCTTTCTCCATGTGTGCTGCCACTCCTGCTGTGATTTCTAGCATGTTTTTTGTTTTCAGGATTTAGACGGATATGGGCCAAATGCTGCAAAATGGGACTAGATGAATTTAGGGTATCTGGTCGGCATGGGCGAGTTGAATCGAAGGGTCTGTTTCCAAGCTGTACATTTCTATGATTCCATGGCATCGCAGTTCATGTGGTGATCTTGCTCCCATATAAGGGAATTCTAGAATTTTGGTCTAGCAATGATACTGGAGTGCTGAGGGTTAAGTTAGCCTGTTGCACTTGTCTTTCCAGTTGATAAAGGTTGTTAGTTTGGGAGGTTCTGATTTAGTAGCCTGTGTGAGTTGTTGCAATGCATCTTCATGATCCACATTGTAGCAGTGTGCCACTAGAGAAAGGTATTCAACTTTCAAATTGGTGATGAGATCTGTAATGGCCTCTGAAGTAAACTAACATGTAAAAATTGTATTATTCTACTACTGTAGATGTCATTAGTTACTCTTCCTTTCACCACTTAATGGCCCTATAATGAGATTTTCATGTTACATAGAGTGACAGATGACCTTGGAGTCTGTTACATCTGCTGATATTGGAGCATGAAATAGAAAAGATTTTTTGGAATTCCTGAACAACTCATGATTCTCATAAATAATTAACTAAGTGTTACTTCAAGTCAATGAAAAATCCAGATTTCTCTGCAGTCTTGAGTTTTCTCATTCCAGCCAATTTGGACACTGTTTTTGCTTAACATGTTTAGGGCTGAGGAGAAATGGTTTTATTTAGTTTTCAGTATTTTATTCAAAATGCATGAAAATCCTTGACATATGAGCTGGTGGCATTTGTCTTGGTTTAACTCTCCTACAAAGATTTAAAGGGACTTATCACTTGACAAAGAAATATATTTTAAAATTGGCAGTCGGTGTCAAATTTGGAGACTCTTGGAGTGTGAATGGATTGGTTTCATTGTTGCAAGATCTGCACTTCTGGCATTTCATTTCCTTCGCTTCACTGAAACTTGTCCGGGCAGAGACCTGAGACTAAACTGCTTCACTCGGTCCCCCACGTGCAGAACACAGCCTGCAGATATCAACGGCTTCCTTTTTTTTTGGCACTGGATTTGAATCACTTGCATAACTTGAAGGTGCTGATGGCTTGTTGGAGCCTGCAGGGTGATCACATCAGTTCCAAAGAAATGGGTAGTTTTTTTTTCCCCTCCCCTCAAGCTACTTTCTTTGCTTCCCTGAAGACATGATGTGACGGATCCGGTGTTGGACAGGAGTGGACAAAGATAAAAATCACAAAACACAAGGTTATAGGGCTAGTGCTTCCAAATAAATCTGTTGGATTGTAACCTGGTGTTGTGTGATTTTTAACTTTATTCTTGAAGGCAGTGATTGCTGCAAGAGCATAGTTACAGTGGTATCAGTAATCACCTGTCTATCATCAGGTCTTTTATGGATCCAGTCCGAGCTCCCACATATAAAAAGCAGAGGTCAGCGGGAATATTGCAGCTCCACTTCTCTGATCGGCCTTCCTTTTGGAGCAGTCATATTCCAAAGGAGGTGTGAAAGGTCTCTCATCTGTGTACCTAGCTGATTAGAGGGTTGCTGGTAAGGCCACCATGTGACACTGTTCTCACTTGATGTACATGCGTATCACACACAAATCCTTAGCTTCATGCAGTTACATGCCTCGCTCTCTACACAGACTCAGAAGAAGTGAATGCATAGATGCACATACACACATACATACACAACAAATGCACACAATCACAGAAGGATGCATTTAAGCACAAGCATGTACATATGAAAGGACAAGTACGTGTGCTGAAATACCCACACGTATCCACTAAACTTTATTCACACACACACACAAAACCACATTCTTAAACAGCAGCAGTACTCACTGATATAGTGATCAGGAATAGTCACAGAAAAGTGTAAGGGGAATGTCTGACAGGAGCAAAAATGGAAAATGGAAAGTTGACCTGTATTTCCCTTGTGGTGTTGCACTGTGCAATATAGTATGAATCAACACAGATCATGAAATCTCTTGAGTACCCTGACCCAGTGAACCTTATGCAAAAAGAATGACCAGCTGTGTGGGCAACCAGCAAGGTGATGTTTCCAATCTAAGCCACCACCGACTAGAGGAGGAATGGAAGCAAATTTGTGTTTCACCATTTTGGTTAAATCATAGTTTATGCTCTTTTGTTCACTGTAAGATAGTGATATTTATTGTGGTGTAACAGATGACATGATGTCTTTGTGTTGACATGAGCCAAGTGATTAGGACTCTTGTAAATTTGGATAGTAAATTTAGGCTGAGGGTGGATTAGTGGTTTAGAAGTCTTTGCCAGAGTTTTAGCCAATATTTATACATAACTCCACTCAACACAGAATGGAACCCATCACTAGCAAGTTATTTATCCAAAAATTAAAGGTAAACTTTGTTTCTTGGCACATTGTAAACATATGCCTTTAGGAGTTGTTTCCTGGAACATTATAAACATAATCATCCAAGATTTGTTTGTATCAACTTTTTTAAAATAGATTAGTATAGATTCAAAAGCCCTGTAATTCCATGCGTTCCATACATCTAATTGCTGCTTGTCTGACAGAATCTTAACAACAGTGAGTTTTACACTGGGGAGCATGTGCATTTTTAGTTATTTGTATGTGTTTTTTAGACTTCATCATTGACACGATTATTGCTGGTGCTACTTTTTATTGTATGAAGCATTTATGCAATCATGTGTCTGCCACTACAATGTTTAACCAAAGTAGTTAAAGACTAAAGGATTAAGCACGATCGGTAGCATGTCTATATTGCCTCATAAAAGTCTGCATTCAGCTTGCAAAATGAAAATGGAGGGATTGTGGGCTCAATGCTATGACCTGTGTGCGTTTCTGAAATCAGAGGAGCGGGAGATACATAGACCACCCATGAATCCAGATGGATCCCAGCATTTAAACCTACCCTGAGGTATCTTCCTTTAAACTGGGATAAAATGACAGTGCAGACGCAGTCCTTCAAAACGAATATTTACCTCTGGCTCTTCTGTAATCTTGGAACTAGAATGGCTTTAATTCAGGTCCAAAGTGATCAATTGAGTCAGGAAGGAGGAGAAAAAGGACAGAAACGTTTAAAGAACTTGCCTTGTGGGGATTAACTGAATTGGCTAGAATAGAGATGATCGTAAATAGTCGGGGAATAATAGACCTAGTGTTAAAATCCATGCTTTTATGTTTTTGCTTCATTGCCTACAAATAAATTCATGGCAATATACAAATTTGTTTGTTCTGAATTCATAGGTAACTCACTGCAATACAACCGCATCCAGTTTGCGTTCTCAATCTTGTGTTGTTGAATGCATCAGGGGCTAATGTATAGCTTGCAATGAAAATGTATTGCAAAGAAGGAGGCCATTTGGCCAGTTGAGTCAGTGCCAGATGAGAATGAGCAATTCAATCTAATCCCACTTCCATGGTCTTGTTTCATTATGTATAGGTTACATTTTAAATGTGAATCCTTTGGCCATCATTTCAGACAGCCAGATCTGGATTTCCATCACCCTCTTCAAAATTCTCCTCTAATTCTTCTGTAAATTAATTTAAAGCTAAGCTCCCTGGTTGTTGAGTTCTTCTAACAGAACTAGGGCTTTAAAATTCGCTCACTCTCTCACACGCCCTAATTTTGGGTACTTTGGTAAAATCTCTCCTCTATCTCCTGTGTTCCTAAGATAAAGTACCACAGTTGATTTTCAGTATCCCTTGGCAATTGAAGGGAAATAGTCTCAGGATTCCAATTGCCATCTAATGACCCAGGCAGGATTCATTCCCTTGACTGTTTACGCTTTGACCACACAGTTTGCTGAAATCCTGGAGAATAGGTCTTGATTCAGGTACAGAGTGCATCAGGTACACTGATATCCGGAGAGGGGAACTCCAGTCTGTGGAATTACTTCCAAGGTGGAATGGAGTAAAATTGGCATGTGAATCTTCTCATGCTGAAACTGAGTCAGAAGTGCTGCAGGTTGAAACTTTGGTTATCTACACAGAGACAAAAAATCGAGCTACAGGTTTGTAGATCATTCAAGAGTCAGTGCCGTTTCTTGGAATGGTGGGGAAGTAAAGGAAGGCAGCTATCTCAGTAGTTCAACTAAAAACTGTACTTTCCCCTAACACTGATATTTCTGGTATCCCTCTCCTTCTCTGAAGCTGCTGGAGTATGTGCAATTCTCCATTTCTTGAGCGTAACCATGATTGTTGGTAGAATTTTATTTTGTTTATGCATTCATAGGATGAGGGCGTCGCTGGCTGGGCCAGTATTTACTGCCCAGAGGGTAGTTAAGAGTCACATGTAGGCCAGACCAGGTAAGGATTGAAGTTTCCTTCCTTAAAGTATATTGGTGAACTAAATGGGTTTTTCCTCTGATAATCACCAATAGATTCATGGTCACCATTAGACTCTTAATTTCGGATTTTCATTGAATTCAAATTCCACCTTCTGCCTGCTGGCAGGATTTGAACCCAGGTCCCAAGAACTTTACCTGGAGTCTCTGGATTAACAGTCCGGCAATAATACCACTAGGTCACTGCCTCCCCAATGCACTGTAAGGATGATCACTGCCAGGACGCACCCTATCGTTACCTGTACATTTTCTAACAGTTTATATATCGAATAGCAATCGGGGCAGAAAGCAGAACTGGCATTGTCTGGCCCAGGTGACCCACTGTCTCCATGAGTTATCTATTTCCTCACCAGCCCACCAGGCAGCCATACTACTAGTATTACCTATTAAACACAGCACAGTATTAGCATTGCAGCTGGAGATAATGTGAAAAGGCCTTAAGTTTGCTGAAAACTCTTTGACTGTATAGTTTCTGAACTTTTAACGTACTGGCTGATACTGTAAATAACCATTTAACACTCTGTCTTCCATTGTTTCAAGGGTTATTTCATTGTTGTGCAAGATAAGAGTGTGCCATGTACTTGTGGAAAGCTATAAACAGGGTCTGAGCAGCAACTATCTTGAAGTGAAGGAAAATGATTTTCGAGAATGGAACATGTCGCACTGGTGGGAGGGAAGAGGGAATGCAGGACAATTGGCAGACAGGGACAAAAGATGTCTACTGAAGATGACTTGATTGAGGTGTACAAGATGATTAGGGGGTTAGATAGAGTTGACAGTGTGAACCTTTTCCCGCGTATGGAGTCGGGTATTACAAGGGGGCATAGCTTTAAATTAAGGGGGGGTAGATATAGGACTGAAGTTAGGGGTAGGTTCTTCACTCAGCGAGTCGTAAGTTCATGGAATGCCCTGCCAGTAGCAGTGGTGGACTCTCCCTCTTTATGGGCATTTAAGCGGGCATTGGATAGGTATATGGAGGATAGTGGGTTAGTATAGGTTAGGTGGGCTTGGATCGGCGCAACATCGAGGGCCAAAGGGCCTGTACTGCGCTGTATTCTTCTATGTTCTATGTTATCTGGATGTGCCAAATGGACCACCTCTGCTTCAGTGAATCTTTGAATGTGGAAGCCAGACAGAATTATTTGTCAAATTAATTGTCCAAAAGTGCTTCGACTGGCTTTATGCTGAGAGGCTCTGGGATTTACCAATCTGAAAGATCCAAGCATTAGTCTGGGCCAAATTGCTTCATTTTTGGCCAGGGTAGTGCTGAGGGCTCGACAGTTGGTTTCAGCACCACTTTGCTAAGGAGGGGAAGGCAATTCAGGCAGCATCCGAAGACAGGCAAAATCCGATTTTCGGATGCTGCCTGAATTGCTGTGCTCTTCCAGCACCACTGATCCAGAATCTGGTTTCCAGCATCTGCAGTCATTGTTTTTACCTAAGGAGGGGAAGGTTTGGTTTCAGTTCCCATTTCTGATGGAGCCCCAATTAAAGAACATGGACACTGAATACAATGAGATTAGGATGGGCTGTCAGTCTCTCCACACTTATTGTCAAGGTTATGCATTGATAACGACCACCTTGGCCCACATAGCTGAGGATGACCAGTGCTTAGACTGCCCTGCGGAGAAAGGAGATTAAAGGGAAAAAAAGAAGAGGGAATAAAGTCCAACCTCAGGGCAAAATTTCATACT
Source organism: Chiloscyllium plagiosum (assembly GCF_037043375.1). Lineage (NCBI taxonomy): Eukaryota > Metazoa > Chordata > Chondrichthyes > Orectolobiformes > Hemiscylliidae > Chiloscyllium > Chiloscyllium plagiosum. The sequence goes on from NW_028270149.1 coordinate 23,481,023, forward strand.
TCTGCTGTTTTCCCTCTTTGGTAGTTATGATTGTGTCCTTTTGTTAACAATTACAGAAGTATCTAGATTTACATTAATTAGAAAAGAGCAATTGCTTTTGCAAAATTACATTCTGTTTAAACTGTAACTATTAGCTGACAGATTTAAATCTCTCTTTCATTTTGACAGGCAATCTTTGGCCATTCTGTGTAATGATCTGTTTTTATTTGAGCCCGCTCTGGGTGGGAGGAGGTTTTAATCTGGAAATAGTTGAATTCCTGCTGGATGTTTATGTTTAATTATGTCTGCCTGTCTTCCCTTTCCCCAGGGTGCTGGGTGCATCCGTAATGAATTTATCCCAGCCTACAGTCGGAATCCGCAATCATTCATTTCCATTGTTAATTATTAAGGCTCATTATTAAGGCTAATAGAAAGGAAAGGACTAGAAGGAACTTGCATTCATATAGTGCCTTTCAGAACCTCATGATGTCCGAAGCAATTAGAACAAATTATGTACTTCTATACACTGTTGCAATATGTGGAAATACACCAGTTAATTGGACAGACAGCAAGTTTCCACAAAAATAACCCACAGATCCATAAGCAAATAATTTGTCTCTGCAATCTTGATACAGTGTTGGTCAATTTGTGAAGAAAGTCACTCTTCTGCTTTTTAAAGTCTGATCTATAGTTTCTTTTGTGCAACTGAGAGGGCATATAGGGTTCAGCCATCTTTTCTGATAGGTGGCACTGTCTACAGTGGAGCCCGAGAGGTTCAGTCTCAATTATGTGCCGAAGTTTCTGGGGTGAGGCTTGAACCTTGATTTCAACCTAGGTGTTTCTTCAAAGCAGTGTAATGAAAATTATAATGGGTTGGTTTTCCTCTTTCTGACTTCTCGGGATTCTATATTTGGAATGGAGCACTATGGGTGTGGCTGGACCAAAGAGATTGCAGCAGTTCAACGACATGGCTTATCACCATCTTTTCATAGACAACTAGGGATGGGCAATAAATCCTGGTTCTATTGGTCAGATTTAGAACAGATCGGTCACAATCATTTTTCACGTTTTAGCTCCGTGGCTGACGATAAGCTCCCATTGTTGGCTGAGTTTAAAATGTAAATGACCAGATGTAAATAGCTCAGGCAGCAAGAGAGTTTTTGATACAGCGAAGATATTATAGCCGGACACTAGCTCATGCTCGAGCCTCTCTCGAGAATCATGCCCCCCAACCCCCCACACCTTCACAGCCCTGCTCATTTGGCAGCTTTTAAACGGAGTCCCAAATCTCAAGGAAGGCTTGGATCCACCTCCTTCTGGATCCTCGCTCAGTCCTTATATGAGCTTGAGCCCTATTCCAGGCTGAAATTTAAAATCTACATGTGTTTTTTGCCCCAAATGGTCAGGACAGTGAAGTGAGCTCTTGCACAACAAAAATAAAACTGCATCAGTTGTAAAAATAGATGTGCAGAGCTGAGTTTGTTGTCTTTGGAGAAAAGGGAGTTTGAGTGGGGGCATGTTCCAAGTCCTTGCATTTGGCAGCTATGTGAGACATTAAATGGTAAAGCAATTTTTTGTTCTTGTGGGGAATATAAGTTAGCCAGCAAGGCTGTGTATCATTTTATTGAAAACACCATACACAAGAGGTCCCTTGCTTTGCTTAGAGTTGATTAAAGTAATTGTGGCATGTGACAATAGCTCATGTAGATTGTGAACATGTCACTTAATATTTAAGTATGCTTGTTGAAGTCAAAGTATTGAGTAGAAAGTTGGCAAGCCGTAAGCATGACGAGAGATTAGAAGAAACATGTTTCCCACAGAGCAAGAGATCACAAACTAGACTTCCTCGAAAACTGTTGTTAATTCTGGCTCATCTAACTCCCTCAGGGTTGGATAAATTTTGAGTAAAACCAGCAAAGGAGTTTTCATGTTGTTATGGTCCCAATGAATGGGTCTCATTCTACTTACCACATCACTGAAGCAACCTCATCCGAGTTTGTTAAGGTCACCAGTGGAATAAGATCTTATATGCATCAGTAAATCTGTTAAGAGTCACTTGCTGTTGCGATGAGCTCAAGCTTCATTTCATTCTATTAGTTTGTGTGATGCCAGGCCAGCATTTATTGCCCATACCTAATTACCCTAGAGGCGAGCTGCCTTCTTCAATCACTGCAGTCCTTAGGTTGAAGAGACTTCCATATTACTATGAGGGAGAGAGTTGCAGGACTTTGGCCCAGCAACACTGAAGGAATGATGGTATAGCTCCAATCAGGATGATATGTTATTTGGAAGGGAACTTGCAGGTAGCAGTATTCCCATGTATCCACTGCCCCTATTTTGGAAGTATTGAGTGTGGTGCCCTGACTGGGTCTCCAATACCGAAGGGCTTTTGCCCAAAACATCAATTTTCCTACTACACGGATGTTGCCTGACCTGCTGTGCTTTTCTGGCACCACTCTAATCTAGTCTCAAATACTCAACTCCAGCAAGAGTTAAGCAATAAACACTGAATTATGTTTGGTTTCTGCCATTTCCCCTTGATTTAGTCATTCAGACCTGTTGCTACATCTACCATTATTGTTACTGGAAGAAACTTTGTGAGCAATGTGATATTAGTATTTGTACATGTCTACATTCCATACCATCCATTGACATGTTTCTCCATTTGAGGATTGCCTTCTTAATATCTGTGTGGAATTTGTTTGATGCTTTTTATAACTCTTATGGCAATTTTCATTGCTGCCTTAGCCTTTTCATCTGATGGGGAAGAGTGTGGAGATTAAGTGTAGTGTTGGATTTCTCAATCATTTATGATGTATCTGATTTCTTCACTGAGGGCTGTTGTAATCATCATAATGTCTGGATAGCTGGAATGGCTAAGTGTGCCTTCAGGCTCTTGACAAGCTCTTTGTCTACCTCCTAATAGTCAGGATAGTAATTTACTGTGAGAAAATAGTCAGTTCCTGCAAAAGTGAAGAACTCTTAGCTTCATCCATGATCTTTTGGGATGTCACGTGTCATCAGTGGCTCTCCAGCTTGTTTAACTTAGTAATCTTTAGAAGCCCAGTACTGGCTGATGTGGTTCTTGAATTCATTGCTCATCTTTGGCCAGTAGAGGACATCTCCTGCCTTCCAAAACTGACTCAATTTCTTGCCAGCTTGGATGGATAAGGTTTAGCAATCTTCTCTCAGCTCCAGAGAGATTATGCCATATTGGATTGTCAGTTAATCTCTGTAAGCCTAACTTGCTGTTTATAGTAATTGATGTGTCTTTGATACTTTTAGGCTATCCTGTTATCACTGCTTTTTGCAACACTTGGAGAGTAGCATTTTGTTGGGTACTTTGCTTGATTTGAGTAAGGTGTATGCCTGTTACAGAATCCCTACAGAAGTAGGACATTCAGCCATCGAGTCCACACTGACCCTCTGAAGTTCATCCCACCCAGACCCACCCCTCTATCCTACCCCTGTAACCCTGCATCTCCCATGGCCACTCCACCTGCACATCTTTAGACTGTGGAAGGAAACCAGAGCACCTGAAGGAAATCCATGCAGACATGGGGAGAATGTGCCAAGTCTACACAGACAATTGCCTAAGGGTGGAATCGAACCCGGAAGCCTGGCGCTGTGTGGCAACAGTGTTACCCATTGAACCATTGTGCTACCCACTACCAGTGAGCCACCATGATGCTGATTATATTCAGTGCCTCTTCCAGGTTGTGGATTTCATTAGGAGAGCTATTCCTGACAGTACATCTCCAATGTACATCTGCTTCTCTTGCTTGTATGGCAGACCCTGGTGGTATCTCTGTAACTGAATAACATTCTTTGAAGGCATTTTGGTTCAGCTACCAGAAGATTGAAGAAGTGGATTACAGTTGGACTCGACTGGCACTTTATCTCTTTCAAGTAGGTGTTGATGAAAATGGTCTCCCACGATGACAGTGGCCTAGCACTCTTTCTCGATCTGAGCATAACATCATTCCATATGTTAATGCCCTGGATGGAAATACAAACAGATGTCATTTGCAGCATTAATGTTAATCCAAGTCCTGTCTTGCTGGCATCACACTGCAGAATGATGTATTTCAACACTGGTGTTACTGTCACTAATAACTGGCTTGGTTTTTGTGAATGCTGCTTCGTGTTCTAGAGCCAATATCACTGTACATCCTTGGCCAGTGGTTGGCATATTGATTCACACTATTGTGACAAATACTTAGAGAACCCAACAAATTGTTGTAGTGTTTTTATATTGGCTGGTCTTTATATTGCTGCCATAACTCTCATCGTTTTGGGATCCTTTACTGCTATCACATGACCCATATACTTGACTTCAGGATTCTTTAAATGTTGTCTTTCCTTGTTCTGCTTCAGCAACAGCTTGTTCCATTGTGTCGCCACATTGATAGAATAGCAGATCATCCACTACAGCTTCCACTCCAGAAGATCACCAATTCTCTAATGTTGTGCATATTAAGAGTTCTCCAGGCATGCACAAGTGTTAATATCTCTCAAACGGCATTCAGAATGTGGTTCCAAAACAGTTGCTTTCATCCAGCTTCCCTTGCCATTAACTAACCTTTGCATCCAGTTGAGTGAAGATTTATGTGTTTGCTAGTTGATGGTTGGCCTGGGTTAGTTTGCTGTCTTCAAAGTTTTATTCAGATACAATGGTTCAATATATACACTCGGATTCCAAGTTGTTTCACTGCTACTGCATTGTGACTCCGTTCTGTAGGGATTATCACCCACTTTTTGAGCTTTTCCATCTTACTATTCAAGGGCACCTGCAACTTTTCTTGGCTGATGCTGAATTGGTCTATTTCAAGATGACATACTCCTGAAAGAATCTTAACTGTCTGAGTACATCTTTGTAATCATCTTGAATGTCTTCCACGGTCAATAATTTAGTGTGCTGTGACATATTGCAAATCTCATTTGGCATGTTGAGGGTCACCAGACCAAGCTTTAGACTTGCTTTAGCTGAGATAAGTGGCATTTGCTCACCATCTATGATCTGGCATTCCAGATCTCAGCTTGTGCTCTCACATTGGACTCACAAAGTAATCTGTCCTCTCATCCTGTGCACGGTTCCATCATTAAACTTACTTTTGAGGCTTTCATTTCTGAGCCATATTGAGCAGCTTCACACAAGCGTGTGAAGGTGATAATGTTGCATAAAGCACCAGGATCCGTCTGACATTTAATGTTGACTTGATGTCCACCTTCTGCAGCCATCATTTCAACAATCATTGGTCATATATCACCTATCACCCTAATTGAACCAAACTGTTGTATGGTGTCAAGTGATCTCTCAGAATCTTCAGCTGATATCTCCACAGTGGCCATCTATACTTGCTTTTTGTGCTTCCTTTTAGGTATACATTTGTGTGCAAAATGATTCAGTTCCTTGCAATAAGGACACTGCTTTCCCCTCGTGCACTTGTCTTTTTCTCCTTATTCCTTTGCAGCATTTACATTCTTTCCTTTTGCCTGCTATTGCTTCCCTTTTGTGCCCAGAGGCTTTGTAAATTGCAAACATTGGTCAGTTCCAGCATGAATATGTTCACGATGCAGATTTACACCCTCAGCAGTTCTGCACATATCAATTGTGGTCCTGTGAGTGAACTCAATCAATAGATGTGCTCTCAATGCAGGATTTTTTTTCTACCAAATACAATCCTGTCTCTAATTAGATCATCTTTTAATTCTGGAAATCCACTGGATTCTGCAAACGTAGTTAATTAGATCATATATTCACCAATGCACACTTGGCCTTCACAAACGACAGGTGCCATTCATAAGTTATATTCATTTTGGGTTCAAAATATGTCTTCAAGACTTTCAAAATTTCTACTGTTTATTTATTTCTATTCAGAGAGGTTGAGAGTGGAATACACTTTGAAACAGTCTCTTTCCAACATTGACAAGAGTGTAGTGATGTGTAACTTCTCTGTTGCAATTTTATAATTTCCCACCGTATGTGAAAAAAACTGCTAGTTTTGTTTCATGTCACTGTTCTTTCCTACTGGTTCTGGGAGAGTAGATAAGCGCAGCCAATTTTCTCACTGTTTCTTTGTTGTATTTTAGTTTATTTCAGTTGCTTATGATTGCTTTCAGAAATCTTAACCTGAACATTCTTATGTTGCCCTGTGAGTAATGTTATTTTTTAAGCACTCAATGGATTGCAGTGGTTGAAGAAAGCTGCTCACCACTGCCTCCTCAAAGGAAATTAGAGATGGGCAATAAATTGCTGGCTAGGGCAGCAATGCCCACATTCCAAGAGTAAATTAAAAAAAAGTTTCAGCTGCACTTCTGACATCATGTTCTTATCAGAATGAATTCTTTATTGAACTGTCTGTAAATTGGATTAGATTAGATTAGATTACTTAGATTAGATTACTTACAGTGTGGAAACAGGCCCTTCGGCCCAACAAGTCCACACCGACCCGCCGAAGCGCAACCCAGCCATACCCCTACATTTACCCCTTACCTAACACTACGGGTAATTTAGCATGGCCAATTCACCTGACCCTGCACATCTTTGGCTCGCTATGTGTGTGTGTGTGTGTATATATGTGTGTGTGTGTGTGACATGATGGTGGTCACATGACTACAGCAGATCAGGAGAGACATTTGTTCACAATTGCATTTCAATTCAAAGTCATATTTATGCTGCAGTATAAATGTGAGCTGGTCATCCCTGTTTACCAAGTCCAATGACAGTTCTCTATGTTTGGGTATTTGCAGGGCATTCCATCTACATCATCGAGAGCTTACAGTAAATGAGGAGGCCACTCGCCTGCTTTCCACAAGAGCCACTCAGCTAGTCTGACTCATTCACCCTTTCCTCATAGTACTGCAAATTCTTTCTCTTCAGATAATTATCTAGTATGTCTTTGAAAGTCGTGATTGTATCTGGCTCCACCATCCTGTTAAATAGTACATTCAAAGTCTTAACCACTTGTAGCGGAAGATAGTTTTTTTTCTCTCTCGTGTCGCTATTAGTTCTTTTGTTAATCACCTTAAATTGTTGACCTCTCATTTTCAACTCTTCTGTCAGTGCATCCCAGCCTGATTCTCCCCAGTCCCAGCTGTACTTTCCTGCTGGTGCATGACCAGGCTTGAGAACTCAGGGTTTTCCCTTGCGCTAACTTAAAATGGTTGGATATGGTAACTGGTCCTATGGCAACTGGTAAACTGGTAGTGACCAGCACTTATAGATTGATAGCCCAGCTTCTCCAGAAGAGGAAGGAAGGAAGGAAGGGATAGGAAAACAGGCACAGTGATTATTGTAACATTGCTTGTTGTCTCTTTTATCAAAGAAAAAGCAAATAATTGACATTCCTCAAGATTAGATTTCTGTGTCTGTGTTTTGGCGAGGGTTGTCAGTACTAATGTTGCTTAGTTAGCCCAATGAGCTGTTATATTCCACCTTGAGGCTATGGGCAGGGCAAATTCGCTCTAGACAAAAGACTATGCCAATGCTACATGTTGTGGGTATGTTCTGTGTTCTTTTAAATGTCAGTACTCCAGAACTGCTATGTGCTTCAAAGCTGTGGTATTTATGTTATTTCTTTTGTATGCTGGTTTAATTGTGAGCAATTGTTCTACAGCCACAAAAAAAAAGCAGATACAGTACTCTAAAGAAAACATAGGCAGCAATTTTTCAAGGAAGTTCTTTTCAGTTTTCTCCCCAGGTCTCCTGAAGATATTGATACTTTCACGATGTGAGAATCCATTGCAGCCCAAATTCTGACCCAGTGCTCATCCCACACCCATTTCTCTTAATGGATGGTTGCTGGATAGCCAAGATTGTGAGCTCTGGCATCCACCCTATGGACACAGAGACCTATAGAGAGGAGCCCTAGCACTCGGCCCTTTCTTGCTATAGCTCAATCAGTCATATGATAGCTCTACTAACGTGAAGAGACCAATAGACCTGTCTCTTCACAGTCCGAAGGTTTTGAGTTTATACCTCTCCCCCAAGCTTTGTTTGCATGATCAGTGCAATACTGTGGTAGGGGATGCCTTTCAGATGAGACAACAAATCCAAAGCCATATCTGCCCCTCCAATGGATGTAAAAGAACAACACCAATCTTTGAAAAAGAGCAGCAAAGCTCTCCCCAATATCCTGGCCAATTGTTATCCCTCAACTGTTCACCAAAAAACAAGTATCTGGTCTTATTTTTCTGTTCCTGGAACTTTGCAATGCCTTAATTTCCTAAATTACAACATTGGTTACACTATGTATAATTCTATCTTTCTTTAGAATTATGAGAAATATCACAACATATTAGTCAGCAATGTTACTTGGAGTTCTCACCACCAAGGAGGATATCTCCATGAGCTTGTAATAAAGTCCTTTTATTTTGAAAAATTCTTTGTAGAGAAAGTGGCTGAGCTAGGCTACACTATTACAATATATGGATTCTTAATAGCTCTCATTTCACAGATTTGATGTCTGCTTCCTAATACTGTTTCAACTACTGAAAAATCACTGAAACTCAACATTTTATTGAAATGCCCTTTAAAGATAGGCCATCTGTATTATAATGTTACGAGAGCTCATTTTGGTCAAAAGAAACTGGTTTAGCCGGGGTGCTGAGAGTGTTGGGACTGCTGTTGAGTACAGTATTCACTTACTGATTTTGCGAAGGACACATCAAACAAGTTGTTGTGCTTTCAAAAGGCTGAGTGCTTGTTTAAGGCCCAGGTACAAGTTGCCTCTACAGGATCTTTACCAACAGACAGGTGGGGCACACATGCTGCAGCCTGTCCTAATATTAGCCACTTAGTCTCTTTTGACTGCCAAACAGGTCCAAATCCAGAGAGTTTTAAACCACAAATCCAATTTCTACATCAGCTGCTGGGAGAGGGAGGCCAAATTTAGCCTCTCAGACACCAAACACCATGAAACTGACGAGATCAAGTGACAGTATCACAGTAACAGTAGTAAATGTTTCCCATTCACTGAATGAAGCCATTAATTGCTGTGGAAAGATCATTAGCAACCTTTTGTTATCAGTGATGAAACTGTGATTTAACAATTTTACTGCAAATGTGTTCACTCGGGAAGTTTTCTGTTGTGTCACTCATGTTCTCCTTTTTTTATGGTAATGCAAGATGGCCTCAAAAAACAATGAAGTGGCTTGAAGAGTTAGTTTTTAACTTGCCTGATGCCTGCGGTACATTATTGATACAGTGAAAGTCATGCAACAGTGAGTGGAATGTGGGCTGTATGTGAACCGGGCAAAATGTGTGGTTCTCTCCCAGGAAATACCTGTCTCTCAGGAGCAGAGGGCTGCCTTGGCCAAATTTGGTGCATACACGCATGATTAATTGATAAACTCCAGAACATTTTCCATTTCTCTAGGCTGGGTGATTACTCATTTGAGCAGAGCTGACAAGTTGTTGATACAGTACTTCACTTGTTCCTTCATGCTGGCACTTACAGGTGAGAGGATTGTCTTGCAGTGCGTTTGATCATGTGTACATCGCCACTGACATCTGTGTTGCCCAGTTACAATATCCACAACTCCAAAGTCAGGGATTTATAAAAGTTGCCGGCATGGTGGAAGGTATTTCAATTATCTCCCCATTGAACTGCAAATAAAATTGTACTTGTGAAATGGATGAAATTATTGGAGAAATTTGGAAATTTTGTGTGATGAAAGTGGCTATGACTTGTGTAGTCCACTGCCTTTAACGGACTAGGAGTTCAGAGGCTTCACTGACTTGGAGTTTACTTATTAGACCCACAACTTTCCACGTGATTACCACGACACCTCAATTAAGTGAACACACTGCTCCCCCACAGATACATCATGCTCTTAGCCCTTCCCCTTTGGCAGTGTTAACTTTGTAAAGGAGTAGGCACAGCTTCTGTGCCTTGCAAGATAAATTGGGAAGTCACAGAGACAATAGAGGCACAGCCCCAGGAGAGCAGTGGAACCCCCTGAGGAACTTTGGTCTCTACGCTTTGTCACAAAAGCTTTCAAAAGGAAAGATTTAAGAGCAGTTGTTAACTGGAAGTGGATTTCAGGTATGGTGAAGCATGTTTAAAAACCTCCACTGAGCAATTCGAGGTCTAGGCTATTTTAACCCTTGTGCCTTTACTCTATTTACATCTCACCAGTCAGCTTCCCGCCCACCACAGTCAAAAGGAGGGTCCTGTTTAGTGTCTGGAAACGCATAGCCTGGAGGCTGCCTGTTAAGTAACAGATAGGGGACTTAGTTGGATGAGTTGGTGAATGATAAAGCACAGGGCAGCAAGATTCTCCTTGTGTTTTATTTAGTAATATTCATTCAAGAATGAATGTTGGCCTCTACACTGAGGGAACACTGCTCTTTGAATTGTGCTCTGATAGTACTTAATAACCAAGTGAATTAAAGGAACAGCAGGAAATGTGTTTGAATGGCTCACCTTGAGCCTCTCACCCCTGAATGTTATTTCCTGATCATTTTGTGACCTGACCTGAGAATGTTTGATGCTGACCATGAATACCCTAGAGAGGGAATTGTTTCACTTCTACCAGGGAGGTCTTTCTCACCAAACAGAAGTAGTCCAAAAAATCCCTGACATTCCAATTTGGAGCAGAGAGAAAATTCCAATTGTATCAAATACTGATTAGTTACCACCATCCTAACCAGTCTTCACCCATTGACTCGGGCTCATCTTCAAATTCAAAAAGGTGGCCATTAACGATTTAACTGCATCAGATTCCATTTCAGGTAAATAAGCCAATCTCATAAGGATGGAAAGAAATTGATTTGGACAAAAATGTGCAGAGTGGACAGAATCCAAAGGTTGAACCAGCTGAAATACATGTTCAAAAATCAGCTGAGTCTTTCGCAATCTGGCCCTCAGATAGATGAATCAAATGGTTGCGTGTGTGTCTTAGTTTTCGGAGAATGTAAGGATGTGCTCAGTTTAATAAACCTTGAACAGAACTATTGGGGCATTAACAGCTGCAGTGCTTGCGCGCTCATGTTGAAATGATTGACCAGTGCTGGAATGTTCTGTGTAAATCAAAAGGATAAAAGGTTAAACAAACTGCATTGAGTGGGCTTTTTGGAGGCATTTGTCATCTGTCCCTGGATGTCTGGGTGTACAGTATGATTAAATGTATAAATAATCAAAATGAGAAAGGGCAGGAAATCTTAAATAACCACCTGGCACATTGCATACCGGTTAAGTAAGATTTACAGCACGGTTTACAGTGGAATCTTGGTCAGGTTTCTGACCAGCTGTTACCATAATCGCTTGATCTTTTCTAAAGATGACAGTACCAATCACCATACACCTGGCTTTATGACTCAGGTAATGCCACAGAAAATGGAAATCCTGTGGTTTAGCAGATTTTAAATGGGAGTTCTAAATGATCCATTTTTTTCAGGATGGCAGGTATGGTGCACAAATTAACTGGGAAAAAGTGAGGACTGCAGATGCTGGAGAAGCAGAGTCGAAAGGTGTGTCACTGGAAACATACAGCAAGTCAGGCAGCATCTGAATATCAGGAGTATCGATGTTTCAGGCATAAGCTTATGCCCGAAACGTGGACTCTCCTGGTTCTCAGATGCTGCCTGACCTGCTGTGTGTTTCCAGTGCCACCCTGTTCGACACAGAAGTTACCTGCTGCATCATGCAAAGAAGTGAGGTATACACATGACCTCAATCTGTTGAACAACCTAAGTCTATTAGACTTAGTGAATATCCTTATACACCAGAGAAAATCACATACCTCCCTACAGCACTGTTCTTGAGCATCTGCTGATGATGGTTTCAGTGTGAGACGCTGCTCTTCTCATGCTTGCAGAGAGCCCTCAACTCCAATAAGATAATTGCATCTGTCTGGCCTAATATCAAACTGTCCCTTGCAGAGAGCAAGGGGCAACGTAGCCAAGGCTATTTTAACCTGCACACTTTCCAGGAAAGGTCAGTCAAAAATTTGATATACTGTGTGACAAAGCAATTAAATTATTTTGGATTGTCGTAACCACTCCATCTGCGAGATGATCCAACCTGGTAAAGATTGCTAATCAAGCCTAAGTGTCGCATGGTTTGTGTGTTTAGTTCAAAGTCAGTTAAGGAAATGCCTACTGAACTATGGGGGAAGATTTCTGATTCAAGCCTGATCTGTTCCACAAATGTTTTCCAACTGAAGCAACTGGAAAAGTGTTTGTGGGAATGGCCTGGAACTTGGCTTGAGTGAATCAAAACAGGGTTAATTTGTATACAGTCTTGTAAAGAATGATACACATCACTGAAGTAAGTTGTGTGGATAATAACTCAGCTGTTGATAAAGCTGACATTAACCCACACCTGTGCTGTACTTGTCTAGACAGGATTCACATAAGCTCAGATACACATTGTTATAAATCTCTCTTGTGTATCTGGAATAGAATTCTGGCAGTATTACAGAGATCATATTCTGCTGCAAAGTACAGGAATCAGGTTGGGCCTTCCTCTAGCACCTCAGATTATATTTAGAAGTTGTATCTTTGTAGAACAGCCTGGTTTGAGAAACGTTACATTGGAGACAATACCAATGCTACTTGTAAGTTTTGATGTAAGCTCTTCATGCAGCTAATCCGGTGTGGAACTGACCCATCAGAGTGGGAAAGGTCTCTCATTCAGTCGCTGTTATGTTGCAATGTTAGTCTCCATTGTAAGTACTACATTTAGCCTGATTAGCCCTGGATTAGAGAGTGTAGAATAGGCAAAGATCCCTGCTCACACAGGAGTCGGTGTGTACATGTCTGGGAGGTAAAAACAATGACTGCAGATACTGGAAACCAGATTCTGGATTAGTGGCGCTGGAAGAGCACAGCGGTTCAGGCAGCATCCAAGGAGCAGCGAAATCGACGTTTTGGGCAAAAGCCATGTCTGGGTTTAATGAATCAAGCGATGTCCAAAGTAGGCTAAGAAGCATAGAATCTCTACAGTGTGGAAACAGGCCATTTGGCCCATTGTGTCAACACCGACCCTCTGAAGGGTCTCCCACCCAGACTTGACCTATCCTATTCCTTTAATCCTGCATTTCCCACGGCTAATCCACTTAACCTACAAATCCCTGAACACTATGGAGCTATTTAGCATGGGCAATCCACCAGAGTACCCGGAGGAAACCCATGCAGACACGGGGAGAATGTGCAAACTCCACACAGACAGTTGCCCGAGGCTGGAACCAAATCTGGGTTCCTGGCGCAGTGAGGCAGAAGTGCTACAGGACTCTTGGGTTTAAAAACAGAAACACTGAGTATGAAAGCAAGGAAGTGATGCTACACCTGTACAAATCATTGGTCAGACCACATTTGGAGTATTGTTTTCAGTTTTGGACACCTGAAGAAAGATGTAAAGCCCTGGAGACAGCGCAAAAGATATTTACTGGAATATTACCAAGAATGAGGGATTTTAGAATCAAGGAAAGATTAGAGAGTTTGGCTTATTCCCCTTGAAGCAGAGAAAGTTAAGAGCTGGCCTAATTGACGTATTCAAAATTATGAACAATTTTGACAGGAAAAAGAAGGAAACAGCAGCACAGTGGCTCAGTAGTTAGCACTACTGCCTCACAACACCAGGGCCTGGGTTCAATTCCAGTCTTGAACAACTGTCTGTGTGGAGTTTGCACATTCTCACTGTGTCTGTGTTGGTTTTTTCTAGGTGTTCCGGTTTCCTGTCACAGTACAAAGATGTGCAGGTTAGGTGGATTGGCCATGCTATAAAATTACTCCATCGTGTCCAGGGATGTGCAAGCTAGGTAAATTAGCCATGGGAAATGTGGGGTTGCAGAGGTTATGGGGATAGGGTGGATTGCAGTACGTGGGATGCAAACTCAATGCCTCCATCTACATTGTAGAGATTCTATGATATTCTGTTTCCACTAGTTGGTAATGAGGGGGTCACAGTTTCAATCTCAAGACAGCGACGAGTAAGCTGAGGAGAAATCTTTTTACTCAGAGTTGCTAGGATTTGGAATATCCGCCCTGGGAGTGTGATGGAAGCAGATTCTAGACAAAGTTCCAAGGAGAGCTGGATATATAGTTGAAAATGAGGAAGTTAGCGGCGTATGGAGATAGGTCTAGAGAATGGGACTAGGTGGGTAGCTCTTTCAGGAGACAGGTACAGACATAATGGGTCGAGTGGCCTCCTTCTGTGCTATAAAATTGTTATGATTCTATGATACTTTACTACAAGCAAGTGGCCTGTTATTATTTTTAGGTTACTTTTCCCAAGCAAAGAATTTGATATAACGTTTGTATGTGTCTTAAAACATGGCACTTTCAAAAAGTGATCCTGATCAATGGTTAAAATGGTAATGAGTTAAGCTTTGCTGTTATTCAGCGCCACCTCCCAATCCAACAGCGTTGCCAATAATCGACAATAACACCTCACGTGTAACTTTGTGATTAGTCTTTGATTCTTTCCCAGCTGTGAACAGAATAAATGCAAATGACAAAGGCTGAGATACGGATAATCAGTTGGGGTAGCAAAGGCTGTGAGAAGATTAGAATGCTAGGGACCATTTAGGACTTACTTTAAATTAAAGCAAAACGAGACACTGATGTGATGTGATGATCACTATGTTCATTATTCTGTGGTCTAAGAGAAATGCAAGTTGTGAATCATTGAATAAGATCATGACGATTGACCTCTATGTCAACTCGCTATGAAATAAAGCAGTTTGACAACTGGGATCTTAACTTGTCTCAGCTAATACTTACATTAAGAGAGTTGAAGTTATATACATGTGAATGGGATGAGCTTTCAATTCAGATTACAAGGTAGTAATGATGCCTCTGGCTTAGGCTATTGTATGCATATTATAAAGTACAGAGGTGCTGTGACATCTCCCAGTTTATCTTTGAGATATGATTTAATTGCTAGAATGTTTATGGAACTGTACCACTGAAAGAGTTGATTTCTCTGATATCAAAATGGAATGAGTGTGGGTCTGTTTCTGGTCTCTTGCTCTCTCCCCAAAATTGTGGTCTTCAGCTGACTTACAATCCTATGCTTCTCAGGGCCTCCATTAGTTAAGCTTGTTTTAAACAATGACAAGTTAGGATTAATTACCCAACCCTGACAGTCAACCACATTGTGGGGGGTGACTGTTACTTGGAGATCAGATATGTCAGAGTTGGCTTGGCTCCCCCCCTGCCCTCAGAGTACAAATCAAACAGTGGGTGGCATGGTGGCACAGTGGTTAGCGCTGCTGCCTCACAGCACCAGAGATCCGGGTTCAATTCCCGCCTCAGGCGACTCTCTGTGTGGAGTTTGCACATTCTCCCCATGTCTGCGTGGGTTTCCTCCCACAGTCCAAAAATGTGCAGGTTAGGTGAATTGGCCATGCTAAATTGCCCAAAGTGTTAGGTGAAGGGGTAAATGTAGGGGAATGGGTCTGGGTGGGTGGCGGGTCGGTGTGAACTTGTTGGGCCGAAGGGCCTGTTTCCACACTGTAAATAATCTAATCTAAATTCATATTTTAAATAAGAAGTTAACCAAGTTCGTTGTCATTTCTTGCCCACAAATTTCCTGAACTAATTTTTTAGCAAGGTTTCAGCTGTCATTCCTTATGAAAGGCTCTGGCCCGAAACATTGATTTTCTTGCTCCTCAGATGCTGCTGACCTGCTGTGCTTTTCCAGCACCACACTCTCAACACTTTCAACTGAAAGTCTCATGTTATGAGACCACTGTCATAGTCAGGAGGCTGTGAGAAGTGTCAGCGCATTTGGCTAGATGGCTGCTGGATTTGTTTTACTTAGCTTTTCCCCATAACTCAAACCCTCCATTCCTGACAACATCCTGGTAAATCTTTGAATGTAAAACAGGAATATATTCACAGGAATGTGCGCAGACTTACTCCATTTGAAAGAAGGACAACTGAGTGTTGAAACTTATGCAATAGTAATGTCACTCCAGCTCTCCTATTAACGGCACAAACTTACATCAGAGAATTGTCTGTTACCTTTCACTGGATTTCTAGCAATGGCATGAATGGACAGCATCAAATCAGAGCATTTTCTTTAATATTTTATTGCAGAAACGTACATTTACTGTAGACAAACATCTCATGATAATTCAAGCATAAGGAAAATTAGTCATAAAGCCAAAAGAATTCTGGGGTGTAAAGAGCAGAAATAAGGTATTCAATTTGACTGAAGTAATCTGTAACGCTGGACTTTTATTTCTTTATTTTTCTATTTCTTCTTCCCTAAGAATTTGTTCTTAAGAATCTTTACCTCGATACCTTTGTACCTAAACTTGCACCATAAAGAGGCGACTGTAAACTTTTCACTTTACTCATTTGAGTATATGTGACAATAAAGCAAATTCAAATTCAACTTCAAATACTTTTGAGTGTTCCATTTGAACACTCATCCTCCTGACAATATCCAGTCGTGCCTGTAGCTGCTTCTACTCCCTACACCTTTCTGTATTATTCTGAAGTCCCCTTAAATGGGCGGCACGGTGGCACAGTGATTAGCACTGCTGCCTTACAGCGCCAGTGACCTGGGTTCAGTTCCAGCATCAGATGACTGTCTGTGTGGAGTTTGCACATTCTCCCCGTGTTTGCGTGGGTTTCCTCCGGGTGCTCTAGTTTCCTCCCACAATCCAAAAAAAAATGTGCAGTTTAGGTAAATTGGCCATGCTAAATTGCCCGTAGTGTTAGGTGAAGGGCTGAAACTTTATTGCTGGAACAGCACAGCAGGTCAGGCAGCATCTAGGGAACAGAAGATTCGACGTTTCGGGCACATGCCCTTCTTCAGGAAGAAGGTGAAGGGGTAAATGTAAGGGAATGGGTCTGGGTGGGTTGCGCTTCGGCAGGTCGGTGTGGACTTGCTGGGCCGAAGGGCCTGTTTCCACACTGTAAGTAATCTAATCTAAATGCACATAAGGTTGTGTGACCAAAGGCTTGGAGGAAGGTTCTGAAGAAGACATGGATGTGGAGAGGTTTAGGAACGGAATACCACAGTGTGAGGCCTGGGCAGCTAAAAGCATGGCTGCTAACAGTCAGGTGAGGACAATGAAAAATGCATGTGAAAGGTCACAGTGAGGTTGCAGAATGGGAGCTTTTAGAAAGTAAAAGTACTTTTAAAGCATGACACAATTAAGGTATCTCCTTGGTCATGTCTGTACACCTGATACACAGCTTATTCACTCATATTAAGTGGGTCTTAGAAAGTGAGCCTTTAAGAAGTGGCATGTTGATACTGTAAGTTATCCAATCTAATAAGGGCGCTGAACTGATGTTGTTCTTTTCATTTTCGAAGACAGACTAAGCAGTGCTTCAGGCTTACTTTTATTTTGGTTTTCAAACTCTATTTTGTTTCCCAAATGTGGCCACTCTGGAGGATTGTGGAATTTTAGTCACCCTCACCCACTAAGTTTAGATGAGAGTGAGACATTAAAACACCCGGAAGAAAATTCCAGATTCAAAGTGTCACACCCACATACCGTGCACAGAACCACTTTCATCATAAGAAAATTGGGTCGAGTGAGTGCCCCATTTAGTCTAACCCCTGGTCTTTAATCTAACCTGACAAGAATTTGAAGGTTACTTTTTTTCGGAGCTACTCTATAAACAGTCATGACCTTGAGTGAATCACCGCAGAAGAGTAGTTACACTTTCTACCCAGTTCTGTTTTATTGCCTATCTCAAGGATTCCTAAAGCAGATAACCAAACTGAACAACTCAGCAGTTTACAGTTTCCTGTGCCGTAGGAAGATACTTTGCTCTGCACACTGAGTCGAAGGCCCAATGATGTCACCAGTGCCAAAATCTCACGTATGCTTTTCATAGGATCAGTGTGAACTCGATGGGCCGAACGGCCTGCTTCCACACTGTAGGGAATCTATGATTTTCTAACGTGTGTGTGTGTGTGTGTGCGTGCATGTGTATGTATGTGTGCATGTGAGCCCAGTCTTTGTCTGACTGTTGCCACACCTATACCTTCTTGCAGTATTCAGTATCCCTGGCAGTAGGGGTCTCTCCCAAGTCTGAGGCACTGCAGTGAATTACAACATCCTGCACTGCTGCAGCATCTGAAAACCACAGACTCTGAAACAAACAGGGATCCAACAGTGTGTCCTTTTCCTTCTTAATTTGCTTCCCAGCGCTAAGTGAATATTTCTTAAATCCTGCTCAAGCAGGATGTGAATGCCCACTTGGTTTAATACACTTACAAATTCTCAAGGTCCAAACGCTATCAAATTAACTACACAGTGCGTCCTCTGGGTTTTTCTGGCTAATTTCCTTCGAAATGCTGCATGCCTCTTTCTGTCCAATGCACAATGTAGCCTGATTATATCTAAAAATCACCAGCATTCTCTTCCCATTGTAACAAGCAAATCATGCTATTCAGAGATACACCAAACTCAAATTAAAATCCACAGGACAGATAATCGCCATGGAAACTGTCTTTGTTGCAATGCAGTGTACAGCAGCTTCTTTTTATATCTTATTTTTGAATGCAACAAACCTTTTTTTCCCTTAATCCCCTGAGCTCTCCTGTCATGTTAATCTATTTAAACTGTGTGCACTGAATATACTCCCTGCCCTTTGAGGAGGAGAAGAGGCAAAGTACTTTATGTATAAAAAAAGACCCCTGCCTTTTCAATAAACAGTGCTCCATTGTTTGCAGTCTGCTGTTCATTTTATCTCCACTGGAGTCAGCTGTACATATTTGTCCTGCTGGGCAGATATACAGAGATAGCCTGCAGTAGGAAATCACTTGCCACCCTTCCACATTTATTGGCTCTATATTTTGTCTTATGTCTGACTGCTTCACTGCCTTCTCTTGGAGGCAGTTCAGAGGAAGTTCACTAGATTGATACCTGGAATGAACGGCTTGTCTTATGAAGAGAGGTCGGACAGTTTGGGCATAAATCCACTAGAGTTTAGAAGCGTGAGGAGTGACTTGATTGAAGAAAAAAGATCCTGAACTGTCTTGCCAAGGTGGATGTTGATAGGATGTTTCATGTTGTGGTTGAATGCAACACATTGTTTAAAAATTAAGGATCACCCTTTTAGAACGGAGATGAGGGGAAATTATTTTTTATCAAAAAAAATTCATTCACAGGATGTGGGCATTGTTGATTAAGGCAGCATTTATTGCCAATGCTCAAGAGTCATCCATATCCCAGAAGACTCCAGAGGGGTATTTTTTTCACACGGAGGGTGATTAGTGTATGGAACAAGCTGCCAGAGGAAGTGATGGAATCGAGTACAATTTTATCATTTAAGAAGCATTTAGGCGGGTACATAGATGGGATAGCTATGGTGGGATAGGGGCCAAACGCAGGCTAGTGAGACTAGTTTAATTCTGAAAATTGGACAGCATGGCAAGTTGGGCTGAAGGGTTTGTTTCCATGCTGGAGACCTCTTTGACTCTATGACCATGTTGTGGGTCTGATGTCTCACGTGGGCCAGATTGGGTAAAGATGGCAAATATCCTCCCATAATGAACTGCAGAGAACCAAATGGGTTTTTAACAAAAGCCAAAAGTGTTACATGGCCACCATTTGGCTTTCTTCTTCTTTTATTGAATTTGAATCTCAGCATGGACCATGGTAGAGTTCAAACCCAGAGCAGTTGCCTGGGATTCTGGGTTACTAATCCAGCGGCATTACTTCTGTGCCACTGCCTCCCTCAGAAACACTGCCTCAGAAGGCAGTGTAGGTGGAGCCATTGAATATTTTTAAGTGAAGGTAGATAGTCTTATTAGCCAAGGGAGGCAAAGGTTTTTTTGGGGGTAGATTGGAATGTGGTCTAAGCCATGATCTAATTGAATAGCAGTACAGGTTTGAGGGGCCAAATGGCTTGCTTCTGCTCTTAATGTGTAAGTTGGCTGCTGATGGTGTAGCATCTCTGACCTTTACTGCTCTTGTATCCATGGTGAATGGGCTAGTTTTTATGTGGGTGATTTTCGTAGCTACCGTGTAAAAACCACCTGAATATTACCTGCATTTTTTTATCACAGGACGAGCATGAAATTTCCGGGACTCTTCATTTTACCACAGGAACTCTGTCTTGGTTATGGCAGTGTAGATCACCAGTGTAGCTCCTTGAACATGCTCCCCTGTTGTATAAAGTAAAGGCCAACCTCTGACCTCAATACCAGCTTAATAACCAAACACCATGGCCTCTCGCTCTTCTTGATCCAAACATGTGTCTGTCTCAAGCTGGACTATTTGCAATGATACAAACCCTTTGCATTTGAAAATTCTGAAGGTTCACAAGGCTCCTTCACCAGCTGAGGTTGTACAGGACATTTTTGAGGCCTTTTCTGGAATACTGTGTACAGTTCTGGAGGCCCAGTTATAGGAAAGGTATTATTTAAGCTGGAGAAGGGTTCAGGAAAGATTTGCTAGGATGTTGCCGGGTATGGAAGGTTTAAGGTATAAGGAAATGTTTAATAGACGGGGACTTTTTTCACCGGAGATTGACAAAAGTTGGTAGAAGTTTATAAAATCATGAGGGGTATAGATAGGGTTAATGGTAGGTGTCTTTTCCCTAGGATGGAGGATTTCAAGACTAGGGGGCGTATTTTTAGAGTGAGAGGAGAGGGACTTAAAAACGACATGAGGCAGATCTTTTACACAGAGGGTGAATTGCCTGTGGAATGAACTTCCTGAGGAAGTAGGCGAAAGTGGGTACTGCAGATGCTGGAGATTAGTATCAAGGTTAGAGTAGGGCTGGAAAAGCATAGCAGGTTAGGCAGCATCCCAGGAGCAGGAAAATCAATATTTTGGGCAAATGATGAAGGGCTTCTGCCTAAAACGTTGATTTTCCTGCTCTTCGGATGCTACCTGACCTGCTGTGCTTTTCCAGCACCGCTCTAATCTTGACTGCCTGAGGAAGTGGTAGATGTAGGCACAATTACAACACTTACAAGATATTTGGAATAGGTTTGGAAGGATATGGCCAGGAGCAGGCCGGTGGGACTAATTTAGTTTGGGATTATGTACGGTATGGACGGGTTGAACAAAAGGGTCTGTTTCTGTGTCGTATGACTCTAAGTTAGTCTTAAACAATCGCAATAAGAATAAAGTTAAAAATCACACAACACCAGGTTATAGTCTACCTGACAACCACCTAATGAAGGAGCGGCGCACAGAAAACTAGTGCTTCCAATTAAACCTGTTGGACTATAACCTGGGTGTTGTGTGATTATTAACTTTGTACACCCCAGTCCAACACCGGCATCTCCAAATCACAATAAGAATGTCAGGTTTGGGCAGGAAAGTTACATTGAGTCTTGAAAAATAGCCTACTCCTATTCGTATGTTTCTGTGCTCATATGGCCCTTATCTTGAGACTATGATTTCCACCCAAATGTAGACTCTCCAGTTAGCAGGTTGTTAGTGATGAGCTTCAATACAATTGCTTGGTTGCTAACTAGCAATCCCAGTGGGGAAGTTGCAAATTTATTCGCTGTTGGGCAAGGCCAGAGGTCAGGTCTGTTGGTATTACGAGTGTCACGGTCACATTGCCTGCAGGCATTCACTGCTGGCCTTGAATACAAAGTGAGCTTTAGAATCACAGTTCAGAACCAGCTACATCTTTCTGGAGAGCAAGAAAGCAAGGTGAGGAAGGAAATAAATCTTAGAGCCTTATAAAATTGAAACCAGGCGGATTTTGTTCACAGCTCCATTCTTACTCTAAACACTCTATGTGGATACAAGTGTTTTTGCCTTGATAAATAACAGTCTATTTCCCAATGCTTTGGTTGATTTGAGATTTTGTGTGGATTCTGCATCCGTGTCTGTGTGCATGTGAAAAAAAAGAGGAAGAGAAATCGCTCCTTTCACATTGCCATGCTAGCGCTGAGTGCCTCTGGACAAGCATTGCATTCACAGTGACAGTAATTGACCCTAGGGGCTATAGCCTGCCCCAGTGGTGACTGTGCTGGGGTCAGATCTATATAGGGAATGCTTCTTGAGTGTTTCCTGGTGGTTTTCTTCAGGAGGTTATTGCACATAAGGGGAAGTAACAAATGAGTTCTTCCTTGTGTTCTAAGGCTGCAGCTTTATATGATCACCTAACTATGGATAAATGTCAGGAATGTGGATTGGGAGGATTCCCAGATACAGTAACTGTTGCCCATACAGAGAGAGAAAGAGAGACAAAATCTTTTTAACGTTTGAAGAATGCAGCCTGGAGGCCTTTTCTCAGTAATAATAATGGAGATTAGTTTACTCTCTTCCAGTACATTGTAGTTAAATCTATTGGCCTCTGGTGAAATTAGGAATGTAATCGGTCCTTTTTGATCTTGAACAAGGATGGTACTTATTGTGTGTCATCCCTCTGCCCCCACTCCAGTCCTTTCTACTTCTGCACCTGCCAGTGGTCAGGATGTTTAAGCGGTAAATGATAAGTCTGTGTTGTTCTCAACTGATACATTTTGTGTCTTTTCCTTTCTCCTATTTTCTATCAGCTTTGTTTCTAAAGGGCACAAGAGAGTGTTTTCAAGGGAGTCAACTGCCATCTGGCACCCTTTTCAAGTGGTTGTTCGTCAATCGAACAAATTATCAGATTTTTCCAAAAGAAAACTACTTCATCCCAATCTCTTAGGGAACAAAACCTGCCATTCGTATCCGATCTGGTCAGATCATGATTATAGATTCATGTCAATTGAGCCGACTCTTAACAATCCTTTCTAATGGCCTTGCAAGCGCCTCGGCTCTCAATACTTAAGAGTCATAGAGTTGTACAGCACGGAAACAGACCCTTCGGCCCAACTTGGAGACCGTGTTTTACATGCACATCATCCTGATGGGGATGGGTTTGGGGGGAGTGTGGGTCTGATTGCAGAAATGGGTGTGGAGAAACAATTTGTCATGCAGGGCCACCAATGTGCATTAAGTGCCTGAGAAAGGAGACACATCCCCAAACCCAGCCAGAATTGTTCCGAGTTTCACCTGCAAAGTTGGACCCATAGCACTAACCTCCCCTGCCACAGGTAGGACTCCAACAGTTATTTGTTAATTAATGAAATAGAATGACATTAGTTGGCCACTTAAGGGCTTCCGAAGAAACGAGAGCATGTGGATTGCCTGAGGCCTTTTCCAATGTGGGTAAAAGACCTCTGGATGGGACAGGAGTTGGGTGTTATAACACATTCAGGGTGCCCAACTTTATACGCACCCCACACGTGCCATCCTTCCTCCAGATCAAGACCAGTGCAACAATCCGGGATGTCAAGGGAAGACAGTCAAAGAGTTGAAGAATATCAGTCTGGGGTGGGTCATGGACAGTCTGTGGTCACCAAAATTCAAGGGGGACTATAAGGGGCCACAGCTACAGCAGGGAATCAGGGAACATAATTGTTGGGATTGGAGGCAGATGCTGGGTTGCAGAGAGGATTACAATTGTGATGGGGAGCTTAATCAATAAGGGGTGGAAATAAAAGGAAGGGGTACTTCAGAGGGGCTCATCAACAGACAGCAATGCTCTGGTGTCGATGCAGAAACAGTGCGTTACTGGATCTGACATGTTTAATCAATATAAACACAGAAAATGCTGGAGAAACTCAGCAGGGTCTGTCAGCATTTGTGGAAGGAGAAACAGTTGTCATTTCAATTCTTATATGACTCTTTTTCAGAACCGCCCCCCCGACATGAAATACCTATGGCTGGGGAGGGAGTTAAATTAGGCAGATGACGGTTTAGATAAATGAGGTGGAGGGGGACTTGGGAAAGCGAATTACTAAAGGAGCGTGGTACTGAGTTAATGAGGTGAGTTTGGGATGAAAGTATGAAATGTTGACTTCTCCACCTCCTGATGCTGTCTGGCTTGCTGTGTTCTTCCAGCCTCCTGCTTGTCTACCCTGGATTCTAACATCTGCAGTTTTTTTTGTCTCTAGCTACTTGAGAGGATGGTACTATCTTGAACCGTTGCAGTCTATGTACTGTAGGGTAGATCCACAATGCCATTAGCAGTGGAAGGCTAGGATTTTGACCAGTGACATTTACTTCTACCATCTAAGTCATTAATCTATATTGTGAAAAATTGTGGCCCCAAAAAAGATGCCTGTGGCACTCCTTTGGTTACAGATTGCCATGTTGTAAATGCCACTTTGACCCAGCTCTGTCTTCTGTTATGTAGCCAATCCTCTATCCATGTTACTACACCATCCCCATTTTTATGTGCTCTTATTAAGTAATCTTATGTACGGTACCTTATTAAACACCTTTTGGAAAATCAAATATATTTCCTCTACTGGTTTCCTTTTATCTATTGTACCTTCTCAAAGGATTGTAATAAATTTGTCAGGCACGGTTTCTCATTTATGAAGCCACACTGACTCTGCTTGATCATATTAAGTGTCACTGAATGCTGTGCTATTTCATCCTTCAGAATAGACATTAACATTTTCCCCATGACAGATGTTAAACTGTCTTACAGTTACCTGTTTTTCTTGTCTCCCTTCCTTTTTGAATAGGGGTGTTACATTAACAGTTTTCAAGGAATCTAAGGTTTCCTGGAAGATTACTACCAGTGCATTCACCATCTCTGTAGGAGCTTCCGTTAATATCTTAGGATGCATCCAGTTAGGTCCAGGGAACTTGGTGGCCTTTAGCCCTCATTGTTTCTCCTGTATTTTCTCTCTAATGATAGTTATTGTATCTGTTTCTCCCTCTCCCATTTTAGCCCCTGAATGATTTAGTATCTCTGGAATGTTATTAGTATTCTCTTCCATGAAGACTGATGCAAAATATTTATTCAACAGCTCTGTCATATCCTGGTTTCCCATCATTATTTTCCCTGCATCATTCTCTAAGGGACAGGTGTTCATTTTGATGTCTATTTTTAATATACTGAAAGAAGCTGTTACTGTCCGCTTTATTACTTGCTAGTTTACCCTCACAGTTTATTTGTTCCTTTCTCTTCAGTATTTTGTTGCCTTTTAAAACATTGACAGTGGTAGGAGAAGGACGAGCGAAGGTTGTGTTCAGTGATCCAGTTCAAAGGGGACATTCAGTATGAACCAACAATCAGTATTCACTGATCACTGGTAGATGTTTTGAGGGCCAGTGCAGCCCTTACTTTGATGTCCTGCACTCCTCATTCCTCCCCCTCCCTCGCCACTCTCACACATTGACTGAAATATGCTTGCCGTCCATACAGGTAAGGTGCTGATCAATTTCAGTGCCAGTGGAAATGATCATCTTCCACAGAGGAAGACTATCTGCAGACAGTTGGTCTCCATTCATGTATGTTTGTTTTGTTCTGTCCCAGATGTTGTCAGGGCTTTAACTTTGTGATCCAGGTTATTTTGAGTTTAGCCTAGTAACCTAATCGTTACTCATAAATGACCTACAAATGTTCTGGGTGTGGACGTTTCAAGTTGGAGCATAAATTAAAGGTGATGTTCTGACCTGCTGCGATAGTGAAAAATGGGAAATTTTGATTCACCCCTCAATATCCAACTCACCTAACTGATGAAATGCAAATTGAGAGAGACATATAATGGGCAACTTGATTAATTCCGAAAGAACTATATTCTGCAGGAGAAAGTGAGGTCTGCAGATGCTGGAGATCAGAGCTGAAAATGTGTTGCTGGAACAGCGCAGCAGGTCAGGCAGCATCCAGGGAACAGGAGAATCTCCTGTTCCCTGGATGCTGCCTGACCTGCTGCACTGTTCCAGCAACACATTTTCAGCTACTATATTCTGCACACTAATTCCCTCCTCTCGACACAATGTTATGCTGGGGTGTACTTCAGCCAATGAAACTTCATAAGCAGACATTCTTCACCTACAGTGTAAATTTTAAAGTTAAAATCACACAATACCAGATTATAGTCCAACAGGTTTAATTGGAAGCACTCGCTTTCAGAGCACTGCTCCTTCATCAGGTGGTGAAGGAACAGCGCTCCGAAAGCTAGTGCTTCCAGTTAGACCTGTTGGACTGTAACCTGGTGTTGTGTGATTTTTAACTTTGTACACCCCAGTCCAACACCGGCATCTCCAAATCATGTAAAGTTTAAGTCTTGCTGGACTATTCAACTTTAGAGCCATCAGGTAATCCCACACACAAGCATACTGTTGCGGCAGAGGTCAATAGATAGTGATCAATATTGGAACTCTTATCTGAATATACTTTATTTCTTTTAATTTTCTGTCAGTCACCTTAGTACTCCTGAAGATCGATCAGTATTGAGATTGGTTCAATCTCCCTCTGAATAACAAAAGAGCCAGAACTGCTACTTTTAATTTGGAATCTTCACGTAGGAAAGCTACGGACATACTATGTGAGACATTATGTTACAAAATAACTGCACTGATCACAATTAATGGGCAGAATTTTCTTGTGAGACTACTTGGATGTTTTGATATTTCCTTTATGTTTCCCTGCATTCCCCTAGCTCGTGAGAGTGGAAAATAAATAAAGTGGTTAGCTTACAAAGAAATGCATGATTCCACCATTTAACAAGTGGCCATGCTCTAGAAGTTGCTTTTTTTGGGCTCCCTGGTGGTGCTGTGTGGTATTCATGAGAATTGATATCCATCTGCTTTTACATTGACAGACCAAGTTTTCTTATGAGCATTATTTGAAATTCTTTGACAGAAACTGGATACCATGGTCTATTTCTCCCATCAAAGACTATTCATTCGATAAGACCATGAAATATAGGACAAGAATTAGGCCCTTTGATCCCTTGAGTCTGCACAATTTGATCATGGGCTGATATGTTTCTCAAACCCATTCTCCTGTATTCTCCCCGAAGCCTTTGATCCCCTCACTAATCAAAAACCTATCTGTCTCTGTCTTAAAGATAATCAATAACTTGGCCTCCACAGCCTTCTGCAGCAACAAGCTCCACAGATTAACAACTCCCTAACTGAAAATATTCCTCCTCTTCTCAGTTCTAAAGGGATGTATCTTCACTCTGAGGCTTTGTCTTCGGGTCCTAGTCTCTCCTATTAGTGGAAACACCTTCTCCATATCCACCCAGTATTCTGTAAGTTTCAATCAGATCCCCACCTCATCCTTCTAAACTCAATTGAATACAGACCGAGAGTCCTCAACTGCGTCTCATATGACAAGCCCTTCATCCCAAGATCATTCTTGTAAACCTGGGCCCCCTCCAAGTCTAGCGTCGACTTCCTTAGATACAAAATTGCCCACAATATTCCAAATATGGACAGACCAGAGCATTATACAGCCTTAGCAATACATCTCTGTTCTTGTACTCTAACCCTCTTGAAATGAGTACTAACGTTGCTTTCTTAACTGCCAACTGAACCTGCATGTTAGCCTTAAAAGAACCCTGAACTAGGATTTCTAAGTCTCATTGTGCTTCATAAATGTCTGCATTTAGAAAATAGTCTATGCCTCTACTTTCTTACGAAAGTGCATAACCTCACACTTTACCAATTCCATCTGCCAACTCTCCTAGCCTGTCATAGAGTCATAGAGATGTACAGCATGGAAACAGACCCTTCGGTCCAACCCGCCCATGCCGACCAGATATCCCAACCCAATCTAGTCCCACCTGCCAGCACCTGGCCCATATCCCTCCAAACCCTTCCTATTCATATACCCATCCAAATGCCTCTTAAATGTGCCAATTGTACCAGCCTCCACCACATCTGCTGGCAGCTCATTCCATACACGTACCACCCTATGCATGAAAAAGTTGCCCCTCAGGTCTCTTTTATATCTTTCCCCTCTCACCCTAAACCTATGCCCTCTAGTTCTGGACTCCCCGACCCCAGGGAAAAGACTTTGTCTATTTATCCTATCCATGCTCCTCATAATTTTGTAAACCTCTATAAGCTTGCCCCTCAGCCTCCGACGCTCCAGGGAAAACAGCCCCAGCCTGTTCAGCCTCTCCCTGTAGCTCAGATCCTCCAACCCTGGCAACATCCTTGTAAATCTTTTCTGAACCCTTTCAAGTTTCACAACATCTTTCCGATAGGAAGGAGACCAGAATTGCACGCAATATTCCAACAGTGGCCTAACCAATGTACTGTACAGCCGCAACATGACCTCCCAACTCTTGTACTCAATACTCTGACCAATAAAGGAAAGCATACCAAACACCTTCTTCACTATCCTATCTACCTGCGACTCCACTTTCAAGGAGCTATGAACCTGCACTCCAAGGTCTCTTTGTTCAGCAACACTCCCTAGGACCTTACCATTAAGTGTATAAGTCCTGCTGAGATTTGCTTTCCCAAAATGCAGCACCTCGCATTTATCTGAATTAAACTCCATCTGTCACTTCTCAGCCCATTGGCCCATCTGGTCCAGATCCTGTTGTAATCTGAGGTAACCCTCTTCACTGTCCACTACACCTCCAATTTTGGTGTCATCTGTAAACTTACTAACTGTACCTCTTATGATCGCATCCAAATCATTTATATAAATGACAAAACGTAGAGGGCTCAGCACCGATCCTTGTGCCACTCCACTGATCACAGGCCTCCAGTCTGAAAAACAACCCTCCACCACCACCCTCTGTCTTCTACCTTTGAGCCAGTTCTGTATCCAAATGGCCAGTTCTCCCTGTATTCCATGAGATCTAACCTTGCTAATCAGTCTCTCATGGGGAACCTTGTCGAACACCTTACTGAAGTCCATATAGATTACATCCACTGCTCTGCCCTCATCAATCTTCTTTGTAACTTCTTCAAAAAACTCAATCAAGTTTGTGAGACATGATTTCCCATGCACAAAGCCATGTTGACTATCCTGAATCAGTCCTTGTCTTTCCAAATACATGTACACCCTGTCCCTCAGGATTCTCTCCAACAACTTGCCCACCACTGGGGGCAGGCTCACCAGTCTATACTTCCCTGGCTTGTCTTTACCACCCTTCTTAAACAGTGGCACACCACGTTTGCCAACCAAATACTTCTGCAGTCTCCCTGCCTTCTCAATACTATCTGTCCGTCCATGTATCTTTGTGTCATTTGCAAACATAGCAACAATGCCCTCAGTTCCTTTATCCGGATTGTTAATGTATAGCCTGAAATGGGTGTGGCCCCAATACTTACTTCTGCAGAAGTCCTTTAGTCATTGGTTGCTATCATGAAAAAAATCCCTTTATCCATACACTCTGCATTCTGCCAGTGAGCCAATCCTGTATGTGTGCTAATACCTTGTCCCTAACACCATGGGCTCGTATCTTATTTAGCAGCCTCCAGTGCAGCACCTTGTCATAGGTTTTCTGGAAATTCAAGTAGATCATATTCATTGGCTCTGTAACTTGCTTGTTACCTCTTCAAAACATTCGAACAGAGTTGTCAGGCATGACCTCCACTTGACAAAGCCTTGCTGACTCAGCTCTATTTTCCCATACACTTCCAAGTACTGCACAATCTAATCCTTAATAATGGACTCTAAACTCTTACCCACAAAGCCTGGTCACGTTAACTGGCCTATATTTTCCTGTTTTCTGCCTCCCTCTCTTCTTGAGCAGGGGTGTTATGTTAGCCATTTCCCAGTCCCCTGGGACTCTCACTGACTCCAGTGATTCTTAAAAGATCACAACCAATGCCTCCACAGTCCCCTCAGCTATCTCCTTCAGAACTCTGAGGTGTTGTCCACCTGGTCTGCGTGATTTATCCACCTTCAGACCTTTCAGCTTCCCCAGCACCTCTTTAGTGATGGTCACTACATTCACCTCTGCAAGCTGATTCTTTGAAATTCTGGTGTAACACTTGGGGAGTTCAAGTGCATAGATTTTTAAATGTCATGAGCGGGTGCAGACAATAATCAGGAAGGCTAATCGAATGCTGGTATTCATATCTAGAGTACTGGAATATAAGGATACAGAAGTTCCGGTGCCGCAAACCCCTGATTAGACCCTGCTTGGAGGACTGTGAGGAAGGAATTATTCATCTGGGAGGTTTACAAGGACGATACACACACCCACATGCGCGCACGCACACGCACACACATATATAACTTTGTGGGGTGATTTTGTACTTGCAGAATTACTTTTTATTTTGATCAAAACTGCTTAAATCCATGTAAGATTTTGTAAATCCTTTTTTTAGATTAGAATCAGCCTGAACATTGGCACAGACAGCCTCACACAGGTTACCTCACACCTTCAATGTATTATCTGGGCCGACATGACACCAATTGTTAAAGTTCACTTGAGAATGTAACTTTAAGAAAGTTTTGTAATTTACATATGAGAGAACTGAAGCCAACATGCCCATTCTAAAAGATGAGAGATTTAACAAATCTCTTTTCCAATATATAATTTCAGTTACATCACACTGCAATAAATTGTGTGTCCTACAATCTTATTCTCCACAACCATCTGATGAAAGGGCAGCCCTCCGAAAGCTAGTGTTTCCAAACAAACCTGTTGGACTATAACCTAATGTTGTGTGATTTTTAACTTTGTCCACCCCAGTCCAACACCAGTATCTCCAAATCATGACTGCTGGACTATAACCTGGTGTTGTGTGATTGTTAACTTTGTACTTATGTACGGTATGATTTGTCTGGTTAGCATGCAAAATAATACTTTTCACTGTCATGCTACATGTGACAGAAACAAATCAAATCAAAGCAAAGTTATGAGGAGAGATTATACAAAATAGGCCTGTTTTCTCTAGAGTTTAGAAGGTTAAGGGGTGATCTGGTCAAAGTCTTCGAGGTGTTAACAGGGAAAGACAGGGGTGG
This sequence comes from Chiloscyllium plagiosum, assembly GCF_037043375.1. Lineage (NCBI taxonomy): Eukaryota > Metazoa > Chordata > Chondrichthyes > Orectolobiformes > Hemiscylliidae > Chiloscyllium > Chiloscyllium plagiosum. The sequence goes on from NW_028270149.1 coordinate 23,511,666, forward strand.
CACAGTAGCTCAGCAGTTAGCACTGCAGCCTCACAGCACCAGGGTCCCAGGTTCAATTCCAGCCTCAGGCAATTGTCTGTGTGGAGTTTGCACATTCTCCCCGTGTCTGCGTGGGTTTCCTCCACATGCTCTGGTTTCCTCCCACAGTCCAAAGATGTGCAGGTCAGGTGAATTGGCCATGCTAAATTGCCCATGGTGTTCAGTGCATTAGTCAGAGGGAAATGGGTCTGGCTGGGTTATCCTTCGGAGGGTTGGTGTGGACTGGTTCGGCTGAAGGGCCTTTTTCCACACTGTAGGGAATCTAAGAAAAAAACTATTTCCTTCCGGAACCACCAAGTCCATGTGCCATAGTTTGACCCACAATGTCAATAGGGGGTGAATTTCAGGAGTTTGACCCAGTGACACTGAATGAACAGCAAAATATTTCCAAGTTAGAATGGTGACTGGTTTGGAGCAAAACTTGCTGGTAGTAATCTCATGTATCTCATGCCCTTGTCCTTCTAGATGGAAGTGCTTGTCAGTTTGGAAACAGCTGTCTAAGGATCTTTGGTGAATTTCTGCTGTGCATCTTGCAGATAGTACACACTGCTAATATTGAGTACAGGAGGAAGTGGATGCTTGTAGATGTGATGCCAATAAAGTGGATGGTGTCAAACTTCTTGAGTGTTGTTGGGGCTGCACTCATCCAGATAAGTAGGGAGTATTCCAACACACTCCTGACTTTTATCTTGTAGATGATGGACAGGCTTTGGGGAGTCAGGAGGTGATTTAATCACCACGTTATTCCTAGCCTCTGACCTGTGTTGTGTGGTGAATCCTATTGATTTCCTGGTCAATGGTAACCCCAAAAATGTTAACAGTATGAGATTCATTGACCATTGAATGTCAAGGGGCAGTGGTTAGATTGTCCCTTAGTGGAGATGGTCATTGTCTGGCACTTGAGTAGCACAAATGTTACTTGCCCATTGCCAACCCAAGCATGAATATTGTCTCGGTCTTTCTGCATTTGAACACGGACCACTTCAGTTTCTGAGGAGTTGCAAATGGTGCTGAATGTTGGATAACCATCAGCAAACATCCCACTTCTGACCTTATGTTGGAGGGAAGGTCATTAATGGAGTAACTGAAGATAGTTGGGCCTGGGACACTACTTTGAGGAACTTTTTCAGTGATGACCTGGAACTGAAATGTGCTCGAATATCAGACATACATTGAGGAAAAGGAGCTTGTTAGAATGCTCCACTTCAATAGTGAAATGGAACCCATTAGGATCTGTGAAGAAATTTGTACATATAGATTTATATATAGCAATCATATCAATTTCTGATAAATAAATGATATGGATATGTTTGCTAACACCAATGTTCTGATGATAATTGTTGACTTTACATGCATCCTACAGATATTTTCCAACAATATGAAACCAATTTTTAAAAATAGAATAAAAGTTTTACTTTCTTTAATGCTTCATTTCTCTTAACTGGTGCACCCTTTCATTATTTGATTTTCATTCTAGAAACATTGAAAATAGGTTTTTGTTGATCTATGCTTTTGGGTGACAGCGAGCATAGCCATCAGAAATATATAGGGGGGTAGGAAGTTAGGGGTCATTCCTTTGTAATTGCATAATAATTGATCGTATATTGGAATAAGATTTTACAGTTTACGTTGTTCCTACTGTAGACCAGAGAGGTTGATTAGCACTGCTGAAACAATTCACACATTTATTAAAAAATATACTTACGCTTTTAATTAACTGTTTTTAATGTATATTATTATACAAATTTAGCAAGTTCTTCATAAGGTTCAGAGATGTTTGCTGTAAACTTGCTGTTACTTTTCAAGGAGATCTGGCCCGATGATATAGGAGGGGGTATATCCAAATGTAGCATTGAAATTGTGAATTTTCTGTGTTCAACTCACTATCATCTTTATATTGCTTCCAAATTTGTGGAAGAAAGCTTTGATCTAGAACCACAAATTATCAGTCATTTGAGACTGATTTGCAATTGATGAATTTAGGATGCATTCACATGATAAAGGATCAGCTTTGCAAAATTACATGCCTTTGGATTAATTGAAAAAAGCATGTGGTGAGCTGGTCTGCATTTTCTAGATGGATATTTAACAGGACAAGCCTGGGTACAGGAATACAGCAAGTAGATGAGGAAGTTATCTGGTGCAGTGTAGTATCATATCCTAGCCAAAGGATTTGCATTCAGATTGAGGATACATGCATATATTGTTACAAAATTCAGTGTAAAGTGTTGTGTAGAAAATAAACACAGAAAAATAAACTGAAACATAGAATATAAAGGCAAAAAACAAAGAAACAAAGAAAAAGTGTTGAACTTTACAATCTTTCATATTAATTGCTCGGCCGTGGGCCAGGGACCTGGTGGCCAGATACGAGTCCCCTTTGCTGTGCTGCTGTCACTGAAATGAAAGTTGCCATTATTCGGCACTATCTCACCACCATCGACGCCCTCGTCACTCTGAATCCTTTGTAGGCCGTGCCAGTACAGACACCATCGTGAGGAAGTGTCATAATTGTTCTGAGGGGCTACCATACACGAAGCAGGTTTTATAACTAATGTCAATGCATTCAAACACAATTGCAATGTATAGTGTGTTGACCTAAGTGAAAGTTCCTCAATCCTGGAGTCTTCTTTCCCCAATAATAAAGTGTGGACATTGCTGTGTCACTTTCTTTTTACAAATGCAGAAATTGACCACTTCTGTTTGTGATGTTAAACAAGAACATTATGTCGAAGTATCATTTCTGCGCTCTGCAATCCCTTGCAATTGAGATGGGTATCCCTCCTACCTCCACCAAGTAGGAAGGAGCTCCACCCAGTGTTCTACCAACTCAATGCCACCACAATCCTATTCATTATTACAGCCACAGAATGGTCTAGTGCATGTGTGTTTCAGTCTGTTGTGATGGTATCAATTACTTGGCACATTGAACTGCACTGGGATTAGCCAGTTTTCAAAAGAGTGTTGCATGCTTTCTGCTCTTTAGCCGTACAAGCTGGTAATTGAAGCTGTCCTACGGCTGTGGGCTGGGTGCCAAGTACTAGCAGTGGGTGCCAGGTTCTACAGTAGGTGGAAGTCTGTACCTGTGAGGTTCTACCGACAGCTGTCTGGTGGTTTGCCAACCAAGTTGGTCTTAGCACAGATAGCACTAAGGTTTATTTGTATTTTTGAAATCAATAATCTGCAGTGATGCTTGATTTAAGAAGGAAGAGCTTTGGGCGAGGATTGGGTAGGGAGTGGAGAACAGGTTTAAACAACAGTTAGGGAAATCCCTTCTTGTCTGGAAGTGTCACTGTTAGACTTGATGCATGCAAGGTGAAACTGGAAGCTTTTGCTTGAATTCCTGGAGTGTTGAATGTAGAGAGTGTTGGGTAAAAGACTTACACAATTAATGGTAGGGCCCTGGGTAGGGTTGTCTGACTGCGTGTATAGACCTAACTTTAATTCACAGTTGAGAGTGTGGTGCTGGAAAAACACAGCAGATCAGGCAGCATCCGAGGAGCAGGAAAATCGAAGTTTCGGGCAAAAGCCCTTCATCACAAAACGTCAATTCTCCTGCTCCTCGGATGCTGCCTGATCTCCAGCATCTGAATTCCTCACTTTTTCATAACTTTAATTAAGACACCTTTTGCTTCTGCAGAATTAGTGGGAAAGCAGATAATGGGACATCTAATACATTCTGAAGTTATTGTTGAGATGCAGGTTTATCGGGTGTACAATTCAACACCAAGGTTTTATTGAAATGAAGTTTGAGATGCCTGGCTCATCATCAAGGTCACATGACAACAACTATCCAGGACAACTATCTTGCAAATGACTTGCATTTATAGAGTCGTAGAGCCATAGAGATGTACAGCACGGAAACAGACTCTTCGGTCAAACCCGTCCAAGCCGACCAGATATCCCAACTCAATCTAGTCCCACCTAGCAGCACCCGGCCCTTATCCCTCCAAACCCTTCCTAATCATATACCCATCCAAATGCCTTTTAAATGTTGCAATTGTACCAGCCTCTACCACTTCTTCTGGCAGCTCATTCCATACACATACCACCCTCTGCGTGGAAACGTTGCCCCTTAGGTCTCTTTTATATCTTTCACCCTCTCACCCTAAACCTTTGCTATCTACTTCTGGACTCCCCCACCCCAGGGAAAACACTTTGTCCATTAATCCTGTCCATACCCCTCATGATTTTATAAACCTCTATCAGGTCACGCCTCAGCCTCCAAAGGTCCAGGGAAACTAGCCTGGGCCTATTCAAACTCTCTTTATAGCTCAAATCCTCCAAACCTGGCAACATTCTTGTAAATCTTTTCTGAACCTTTTCATGTTTCACAAATCCTTCCAATAGGAAGGAGACCAGAATTGCACGCAGTTTTCCAAAAGTGGTCTAACCAATGTCCTGTACAGCTGCAACATGACTCCCAATCTCGGTGTGCACACATACTTGTTAAATTGTGCTGATCTGTGATTGGTGCCTGTATTGTTCTCATTAGCTGTTCACCTGCTTGACTTTATTTCTCCTGGGAGTACTGTTCCTCTGTCATTCCTAATTGCTGTGTAGCTATGGTTCTATTTCTGATGTTGGTTTTCTGTGGTTTATGTAGTTCTCTGTCGGTGATGTGCTCACTCCTTTCTGATTAGCTGCCTGCAATTGAGGAACAGCTTCTGCAATTGGGCATGTATGCCTGCAGGTTGTGAGGGTGTATCTGATTGTTCACTTCTGTGGCATTCAATCGAGGTGTCAACTGCTCCACACTCGCTCCTGATGAGATTGTTGAATGTTTGTACCCTGATTGTCTCGCCAGTACTCAACTCTGGCAATGGCCTAGTAATCTTGCCACAATGAAATTTGGCTTTCTGCAGTTCACCATGATGTCTTTATTGGCACCTATTGCTACTTCTGTCTTTTGTCTGTTAATTAGAAGGGTAGCATGCAGAGTGATGTTTGTCTTTGTAATGGGCTATGTTCTGTGCCTTCAGTAGGTGTGTTTCTACACTTGAGGATTTAAACACCTAACAAAATTTGCTTAGCTTCTTTGTGATTTCCACTGTTTGCTTAGTCTTCCCATTTGACTAGTGTGGAGATGAGGTGTAGTATTGAATTGCCCAATCTTTCATGAAGCAGTGCTTCTGCTGGGTTGATGACTTCCAAAGTATAACAAGCTGCGGAATCTAGAAGAGTTTACACTCTGCTCTATCATCGTTCAATTTCTCCATTAGGAGAGCTGCTCTTGACAGCATGTCTGAAAACACATCGTGTTGCTTGTATGCTCTGTCCTGATGATATTGCTGTAACTGGAACAACATTATTTGCAAACCCTTTGGAGCAGATAGTAGCGGCTTGATGAAAGAGCTTTGTAGTGGCTTGTGGTCAGACTCACCTGTCACTTCCAAGTAGGTAGAAGGGCACGGTTCTTTCCTTTTGGATGATGATGTCTGCAGTATTTGCAGCCTGCCCTTTATTCAGTGACTGTTCTGCCATGTGCCTGGAGCATCATGCAAGCCTTGGTCTGTTCTACCACGAATAGGCTGTGCCTGTTGATTCACAGTCAAGTTTGTCTTCTCTCAGTAGACATAATTTCACTTTTGGATCCCTGATTCCCAATGTAATCCTTTAATTAGTTCATCCTTTAATTGCGTAAATTCACAAGTCACTGCAAGACAAGTTATCTGTGTTAATTATTGATTAATAGTCTCCTTTCTGCCTTTGTTCTCTAGTTTTCAATGTGTACCACTCATACATAACATTCAATTGCGGCTTGAAGCGTATCTTCAGTGCTTATAAAATTTATGTCTTTTTTTTGCTCTTTGGAGAGATTTAAGGTGGAATGTATTTTGAATAGTAACTTCCTAACAGCAATAAAAGTGCAGTAACTTGTACTTGTTCTGGTTTATTCAACAATTCCATAGCTATTACCTAATTTTGCCCTTTTTTGAGGAATAATACCCAGCTTTTGCCACATGTCCTCATCATTTCAACAGGACCTAGTAGGGAAAAAGCTGTAGCCATTTTCACTCGAGCAGTGTTTTCACTGTGATCTTTGGTTTTTTTTCTTTTTCAGTTCTACAGCTGTGTTTTATTTCAGCTCTCAACATTCGGCACTTCTGACACCATATTTTGAGTATACAACACAGTAGTGTGCTCAGCATGAGGACTCTATTGAAGTGAAACTTAGGACGTCTGCCTACAGGGTGTGTTCCTCATAGTAGAGATCATATAACTATGGGAAACTAGAACAAACATTTATACACCACGGTATTTCAACCCAAGTAAATGGAACTTTGTTAAGAATCCAAGAGTGTCCCAGCAAAACTAGGATGTTTTGTCGCTCGAATGCTCTTATTGTAGCCAGAACAGTTTGTTGTTTGATTGCAGTACAGGACATTTCCCTCTCAGGACACAGGAGTTGGATGAAGCCTTTCAGAAAAATATTGCACCGCCCTCTCGTGGTTGGATATATTTTACAAGTTCAGATCATTGTTCAAGAACTAAATTTCACCTACTCCTTCTGAAAACACAGCTGTCTATTGGACTGCAGTTTCACGAGTGATCATAGGAACTGCCAACAGAAAAGAGACAAATATCCATCTAGTTATTTTTTTCTTTCACAGGATGTGGATGTTGCTGGTGATGCAAACTGGGCATCACTGAGCAAGTTGCTAAGTAAATGCTGCTTGATCGCTCAGCCGACAGTCCCTTCTATCAGTTTTGCCTCTGATTGAGAGTAGATGGACAAGGGGAGTCATTCTCAGATTGGATTTGTCTTGGTGTTATAGTGGTGAGCACAGCTGCCTTCCAATCAGTTGACCCAGATTTGATTCCTGGCCATCGCAGTGCTGCAGTTTCTAAACTGATTTTGGGCAGCATGATAGCTCACTGGTTAGCACAGCTGCCTCACAGCACCGGGGACTTGGGTTCAGTTCCAGCCTTGGGTGACTGTCAGTGAGGAGTTTCCACATTCTCCCTTTTGTCTGTGTGGGTTTCCTCTGACAGTCCAAAGATGTGCAGGTCAGGTGAATTGGCCATGATAAATTGCCCTTAGTGTTAGGTGCATTAATCAAAGAGAAATGGGTGTGGGTGGGTTACTCTTCGGAGTTCAATGTGGATCTGTTGGTCCAAATGGCCTGTTTCCACATTGTAGGGAATTGAATCTGCTTTTTTATAGACATTGCCCGCTAGGTGGCAGTATTGTAACTGTACCGGAGTACCTTGGTGAGTAGCTTAGCCAGTTCTGGAGCATAGGTGTTGCCTACCATTGCCAGAATGTTCACAGGGCCCATAGCCTTCACAATATCCATTTACATCAGCCAGTCTGTTCTGAGGAAGAACCATATCAGGCTTGAAACATTAGCTCTGTTTCTCTCTCCACAGATGCTGCCAGACCTGCTGAATTTCTCCAGCATTCTCTGTGTTTGTTTCAGATTCCCAGCATCCGTAGCATTTTGCTTTATCTTCAGCTGTTTCATTGTATCATCTGGAGTGAATGAAAATGACTGAAGGCTGGCAACTGTGAAACTGGGGGACACAGGACCGACACTGAGATAGATCTAGTGTTTGGAATTGAAGAAGGATTCAAATGTTTCAACCTTGTCTGTTGCACTGATGTACAGGGCTCCCTGATTGTTGGAGACGGGAATATTTGTAGTGCTGGAGGTGAATACAGCAATAGTGAATGCAAGAATGTGGAGCGATGTGATAACAAGAATGAAAACTTAAAATTAAGGCACTGTTTAATCAGGGATCAATATGCTATGCATTCATAAATACCTGTATCATCAAATGTTATTTTATAAAAATAAAACTGATCTTAGTCTTCTTGCTGCTTCGCTCTTGCCTCATCATTATTTATGTCCCCAGACATTGAATACATTGACTATTTCATCACTGGGGACTTCACAATTAAACCAGTCTTTCCCTCACTTGCTAAAACATGCAAGTTCCAGCAAGTTTAATTAAATAGCAGGTGAGAGCAGGAATACTAGCGGATCTGTTCTTTCTGAAGAATCGATGATCTCCTGTTGCTGGCTCTCGCTATGACTGGCTAAGTCAGTGTAATCTAGGATCAGTACTCAAGACCATTCTTGAGTAAATACACCAACATCTCCCGCATCAATTCAACGGCTGTACTACAACGTGCTGCTTGTGGGACTTGAGCTGAAACTTTGATTTTGAAGTGGAGAAAAAAATGACTCGTCAATTGCAAAATCAGATCAGGACAGAAAAAGCAACATTGACCATACAAAAAGCCTTGATCAAAACTAGAAGTGGTAAACAGTTGAGGCCCATGAGATAATAAAGGGAGGAGAACAGATCAAGATATCTAATGAGTCTTTAGTGTTTGTGTGTTCAAACCTACTTACACTGCAGCAAATCTGAACAGGTTCACACATGGGGCACAAGGTTTAACAAATGGTCTAAATATGCTCAATGATGGGACATATAGGTTCACAGGACTAGAAAAGAGCTAATTCTGCTGAGGATGTAAAAATCCTCATGCTCACTCAGTAGCAATATTTACCAAGGAGCAAGTCATCATCTACATCATCTCTGTATAGTTTTGAGTATTTAACAAGAAACAGGGGGGAATGCCAGAAACCAGGCACTCTCTCCAATCATCAAAGGTACCTTTCATTTTGTCTCTGAATCACCTTTATAAAATAGTTCATTGTATAATGTCACTTAGATTGAACTGAGCAGTTCACTTTCTTTCTATTTATTCTTGATTTCTCACTTTCATTCTTTCTTTCTCTTCCATTCCTGTTTTGTTCTCGTTTATTCTTTCTTTTTGTCTCACCTTCTTCCTCCTTCTTCAAAGACCATTGAAGCTACAAAGCGTCGAAGTAACAAGCCTGTTACGTGATACAGAATTCAGTGGGCAGAGTACAGGCAGCTGTGGTTAACTACTTCTTTCAATATGTTACATTTAATTATAGCTTGCACTTCTGTTAGTCCAGGTGAGCAATTATTAACTTCCTGAGTGTACCAGTGGTTTGTTTTGGTTTAGGAGGAAGGTAATGGGAGCAAGATTTCCCAGACCTGAAAAAAATGAATCATTTGCTGTAAAGTTTTCCCATGTTACTTTTAACTGTACAGAATTAGTTTGATTATCTGTGATTATGTCCTTGGACATTCAGATTCCACAAGCTGAGTGTGGTCATCCAGGTGAAACTGCAGACTACCCAAAAAAGGAAAGATAAGCAGTTGTGTCCCGCGGAGAATGTATCTGGGAATTGAACTGTCAGTGAAGCAAAAATATAGCTTGGGTTTAAATCTCACAGCTGAGGTTGTGATATCATGGGATTCCGGTGATGTCAATAATCTTATGACTTTGACATCAATAGATCAGGAGACACCAATTTAGAATGAGCATGTGAAGAGAGAGGCCTTCCACATTGCACTAGAGAGCTGAGTTGGATAACCTGATATGTACAGGTGTAAATTGAAGGAGTATTACAAAATAAAAGGAGTTGAAAAGGTTTACTTACAGACAAGCAGCCTCATATACAGTGTATGTACAGACATGACGGCTTAAGGTACTGCAGTGTCTCAATGTAGGTTTAAAGCACAAGGTAAAGCAATTTTTTCAGATTTCATAAAGATAAATATAAAATCTGCTTAACTTAATAAAATTAAAACAATTAAGTGTTTAAGCAATTAAACATCTCATGCTAAAAGTTCTGACATTCTAAATCCTCTATCTCCTGTATTCCCCTCTCCTATTTGTTTTCTTGTCTTCTTTTCTGGGTCCTTCACATTCCTAAACATCCTGACAGAATACTGCATCGTCATTCCTTCACTATTGTTGGGGCACAATCCTACGAGCAGCACTCTATGTATATCTGCACCATGAAGACCTCAAGAATGCAATATAGCTATGGTCACATACCTACACCCTAAAGACCTCAAGAAGACAATACAGTTACAGGCCCTTCAGTCCACCAAACCTTGATGATTCTTATTCCTTATTTAGACCCTCTACTAATTGCTCATGCGCAGTATCTATCCCTCTGGTCACCTTCCGTTCACCTGTTTATCAAGATACACCTTAAACATTGTTAATGTGCCTGCCTCCACTGGCATTCCAGGCACCTACCATCTTTGTGAAAAACATTTCTCTGCATTTCTCCTCTAAACCTTCCCCCTCTCACCTTGCACCTGTGCCCTGTTGCAGTTGACCTTTTCATCATGGGAAAAAGCCTCTGAAGAAGGTGGCTCATTCCCCCTTCTCAAGAGCAATTTAAGATAGGCAACGAATGCTGCCTATCCCATGAAAGAATAAACAGCAGAAGATATGCTTGCGATTCTTGACCTTTTGAAATAGCAAAGTTGTCGGCCCCATTAACCTAGGTAAAAGGTAATACGTCCCATTAACCTGATAGATAAGCCCAAATACATGACACTTGGTTGGTGCCAGGATATCTTGGAGTGGAAGTGAGAGAGACAGAAAGGTGCGTGTCTTCTGTCAGGATAGAAAACATTAGTTTTGCCTGAAATCACCATGGACAACAGTTGTCTGACATATTATACACTGGAATTAGAAGCTAAGGTTGTTCACCCATTTCTGATAGTGTTGTCATGTTGCACTTCAACTTGTGACCACCGGGTGGTATAAGTTGCAAAGATAAATGTCAAATCTACACTGCATTGACAGCAAAGCATTTGTGAGATAGAGCTTAAAGTGACTAATCTTTTAGATGTTGATTTAAAATGTTGATTACGTTTGACCAAAGCACTGGACCACTGGGTTAACATGCTACCTGTTTATCTCTGAGCCTGTGACTGAATCCAGGCAACACCATGACTATTAGGTTCGTTATGGTGGTAATGGTGGTGCACTCCAGGTACACCACGAACTGTTGTGCTGCTCTGACATTAGCTAAGAGCTCCATTGTCAATGATCCATCATTTCGATTAATTGGTAATATATCTGCGGTGAGGGAGATCTTGTTGTACAATGGATTGCATCTCTGCCTCTGAGAAATTCCAAGTTCAAGTCATACTCCAGGATATGATGACCAAGCGATGTGTGACCGCTATTCATCCAGACAGGGGTGTCTCTGAATAAACTGCCACACAAGGCTGCCCATAGGAACACTTTGATGAGAAAGTTAAAAATCACACAACAACAGGTTATAGTCCAACAGGTTTATTTGGAAGCATTAGCTTTCGGAGCGCTGCTCCTTCATCAGGTGGTTGTGGAGCATAAGATCGTAAGACACAGAATTTATAGCAAATGTTTACAGTGTGATGTAACTGAAATTGTAGATTGAAAAAGACCTGGATTGTTTGTTAAGTCTCATCTTTTAGAGTGAGCATGTTGGTTTCAGTTCTTTCATATGTAAATCACAGAACATTTAAACGTTACATTCTCAAGTGAACTTTAACAATTGGTGTCATGTCGGCCCAGATAATGCATTTAAGGTGTGCGCTTCCCTGTGTGAGACTGTCTGTGCCACAATGGTCAGACTGATTCTAATCTAAGAAATGGATTTACGGAATCTTACATGGATTCACGCAGTTTTTGAGCAAAGTAAAATGTAATTCTGCAAGTACAAATTCACCACACAAACGTATATGTGTATGTGTGCATGTGGGGGGGGATTATGAGTGTCTGTGAGAGAGTGTGTGTATGTGTGTGAGTGTGAGTGTAAAGGTGTATAAGTCTGTGAGAGGGTGTGTGTGTTGGTGTGGGAGTGTATGTGTGAGCGTATGAGAGAGTGAGTGTATGGGTCTGTAGGAGAGTGTGTGTGTGTCTGTATGAGTGTATGTGTGTGTGTAGGAGTCTCTGTGTGTGTTTGAGTGTCTATGTGTCTGTGTCTGTCTGTGTGTGTGTACAGTGCAATGGGGTCACCTGTAGTGTGACATGAACCCAAGGTCCCAGTTGAGGCCATCCCCACTGGCACCAAACTTGGCTATCAGCCTCTACTCGGCCACTTTTCGCTGTTGCACGTCCTTAAGTCCGTGTTGGAGGATGATCACCCAAAGATCCAAGGTTGAATGTCCTGGACCGCTGAAGTGTTCTCCAACTGGGAGGGAACACTCCTGTCTGTTGATTGTTGTGTGGTGTCCATTCATGAAAGAACTTTTCAATCAATCCTCCGTCCACTGGGTGGTGCAATTGTCTACATCCTCCTCCTTCATCAGTGAGAATAACTGGGGAAATGAAAGCAAGACATTTCATTAAACTTTCAATCCTAATTCATCCCTTTCTAATCAACACAATGTAACTGGCACTGACAACATCTTCCTTGACACACCCCTTAAGGTTTTTAAAGGTTTAATGAGTAGAGGATGTAGTGTAATTTAATTTTCAGAAGGCATTGATGACCAGGTTTGTTCATGGGATTGAAGGTAATATTTGAGGATTGTTAATGGAAAGACAACAGAGCAGGAATTAGTAGATCACATTAAGCAGTGCAGAGTTGTGAAGATCATTGGCTGTTCACAATCGATAATCCATGACTTTGATGATGGGGCCCATTTTATGTGTCCAAGTTTGCTAATGATAACAAGTAGGCCGTGAGGAGATTGTAAGGATGCTGCAGAGATATCCATGTCTTTTGAAGAAGCATTAACTTGTCAGATTGTGGTATAATGGTAAGGAGATCTTGCTGCAGTTATTTTGAGCTTTGGTGAGGCTACATCTTGAATATTACATGCAATTTTGGTGTCCTTATCCAAACAGAATGCAGCAAAGATTTGCAAAGTTAATTCCTGGAATGAGATGACTGAGATTTGGAGAGAGGCTGAATTGTTTGGGCTCTCTACTCCGGAGTTTAGAGAAGGAAGGAAAGTTTATCGTCCAGGATCGAAAGGTGGAGCAAACTTCATGGACTGAGTGGTCTAATTCTGCTCCTACCCCTTCTGGAGAAGTGATCTCATTGAAACATACAACAGTGTGATAAGAGTCAAGGCCAGGAAACTATTTCCAGGCTGGAGAGTTTAGAATTAGGGGTCAAAGGATAAGGGGTGGCCATTTAGGACTGAGATGAGTAGAATTCTCTTCCTCAGAGGGCAAAGAATCTTTAGAATTCTCGAGCTGAAAGAGTTGTGTGTGCTTAGTTTTGAGTATATTCAAGGAGAGGCGCCATAAACTTTAAGGCTTTAAGGGCATTGAGGAATATGGGGATGAAACGCGATGTGGAGTTGAGGTTGGTATCAGTCATGATCCTCCTTGTTCTCTGATTTGCTAAATCACTGATTTGACAAGACAGTGCGTAATTCCACTGTGCGGTTGGACAGTGGCTGACTCAGCTTGCTGATCCCAGATCCATCCACAGTCCATAATTATTAACCAGTCCCACCCAGTGTTCTTCCTTATCTGTTGCTATGCCATGGGAGGCAAGGGTAGTGTTAATTAGAGTCATAGAGCTGTACAGCATGGAAACAAACCCTTCAGTCCAACTCGTCCATGCCGACTAGATATCCCAACCCAATCTGGTCTCACCTGCCAGCAACCGACCCATATCCCTCCAAACCCTTCCTATTTATATACCCATCCAGATGCCTTTTAAATGTTGCAATTGTACCAGCCTCCACCACTTCCTCTGGCAGCTCATTCCATACACGTACCACCCTCTGCGTGAAAACGTTGCCCCTCAGATCTCTTTTATATCTTTCCCCTCTCACCCTAAACCTATGCTTGCCAGTTCTGGACTCCCCCACCCCAGGGAAGAGACTTTGTCTATTTATCCTATCCATGCCCCTCATGATTTTGTAAACCTCTGTAAGATCACCCCTCAGCCTCTGATGCTCCAGTGAATTGAATTGAATTGAATTGAATTTATTGTCACGTGTACCGAGGCACAGTGAAAAGCTTTGGCTTGCGAGCAATACAGGCAGATCACAGAGTTAAGTAGCATAGATAGTAAATAATAGGTAAACAGCGACAAAGCAAAAACACAGGTACAGTTAAATGTTAAGAGTTTGTGAGTCCATTCAGTATTCTAACAACAGTAGGGTAGAAACTGTTTCGAAACCAGGTGGTGTGTGCATTCAGGCTTCTGTACCTTCTCCCCGATGTAGAGGTTGTAGAAAAACATTGCCAGGGTGGGATGGATCTTTGAGAATGCTGGCGGCCTTTCCTTGACAATGGGCCTGGTAGATGGATTCTATAGATGGGAGATTGGCCTTTGTGATTGTCCAGGCAGAGTTCACCACTCTCTGTAACTGTCTCTGATCTCGAATGGTACAGTTGCCGTACCAGATAATGATACATCCAGACAGAATGCTCTCGATGGCACAACTATAAAAATTGGCAAGGATATTCACCGTCATGCCAAATTTCCTCAGCTACCTGAGGAAGAAGAGACATTGTTGGGCCTTTGTAACCAATCCGTCCACCTGAAGAGTCCAAGAAACCTGTGGATGGCCACTCCCAGAAGCTTGACACTCTCCATTCATTCCACCTTTGTGCTGTTAATGTGTCGGGGGGCATGAATAACATCCCTCTGAAAGCCAGTAATAAGTTCCTTGGTTAGCACCATCACCTCTGAACCAAGAAGCTCTAGGTTCAAGTCCCACTCTCGCGACTTGAGTACACAGTCTAGGCTGGCACTCCAGTGCAGCGCTAACCAAGTGTCACAGCAACAGAGGCTCTGTCTTTCAGATGAGATAATAAAATGAGGGCCCATTTGTTTCTTGATGTTAAATAGTTGCAGCATTTCAAAGAAAAGGTGTTCTCTCTGGTGTCGCAGGCAACATTGGTCCCTCGACTGTAATATCACACAAACACAGTATCTAGTCAATCTCACTTTGGGAGGGAGCTTGCTGTGTGCAAATTGCTTGCTGCAGTTTACAATCCAAAAGTCATTGGCCATAAACCAGTTCATTGGCTGGAAGGTGTTTCAGGACAATGTGAGGTAGTGAAAGGTGCTGTATAATTGCCAGTCTTTTTGCTTGTTTGTAACTTGCAGTTGAGCTCCAGTGATCTGAGTGGCTGATATTGTATAAACATTAAAACTGAGCAAAGGCTAAATCAGTGTTGCTGCCTTGCTTCCCTCGAGCTCTCTGCCAGGCTCAGCAATGAAACTCAGACCCCTTGGTACCTGAGGGTGCTTGTACCTTGGCACCAGTGGCTTGCAATGAAGCATCAGCTTTGTGAGAGGAGGAGCGAGAATCAGGGGTAGAACACAAACTAATATTTAGATTCTTTCATGTACTCAGCTTTTATGTTAAAACATTTTTTGCATTTAAACATTTATTGCCTGGATGTCCACCTATAAGATGGACATTGTAGTGATTGCAACGAGACCATATCGTTTACTTGCTGTATTCTTTGATGGTGGACGAAAATGGAAAAAAAAAAGACTATTTTAAAAACCAGGATTGTGGATGAAAATGCTGAACTTTTCAAAATCAGTTACTAAAGTTCATTGTGTGTGGGTACTGCTTTCGTCAAGCTGTACGGAGAGATGTTTGTAGGCAGCAAGGCAGAGAGGGGTGTGTGCAGAGAATTATTTGTCCTGCAACAAGTAGCTGATTGGTTTATGCAATTGTGACCAGTTGTAGACCCCATAGTCACCAGCCTGATGACAATTCCTTGATTGGTTCCTGCGTAACAGACAGCGTGTGGGTATGAAAGATAGAGTGAGAAGCCTTCGGACTATTTGGATGGTAGGTTATGTCTCTCTCTGAAGTAAAAATACCTGAAGCCTGAAGGATGTTAAATTTTCTTCCTACCAGTTGCTGTAAGCTGTTGTCCTTAACCAGTAGCTAATGAACTTTGTAGTTAATACAGAACATAGAACATTATAGCGCAGTACAGGCCTTTCGGCCATCGATGTTGCACTAACCTCTGAAACCAATCTGAAGCCCATCTATCTTACGCTATTCCATTTTCATCCATATGATTATCCAATGACCATTTAAATGCCCTTCATGTTGGCGAGTCTACAACTGTTGCAGGCAGTGCCTTCCACGCCCCTAGTACTCTCTGAGTAAAGAAACTACCTCTGACATCTGTCCTTTATCTATCATCCTTCAATTTAAAGCTATATCCCCTCATGCTGCCCACCACCATTTAAGGAAAAAGGCTCTCACTTTCCACCCTATCTAACCCACTGATTATCTTATATGTCACAATTAAATCACCTCTTCTCTCCAATGAAAACAGCCTCAAGTCCCTCAGCCTTTCCTCGTAAGACCTTCCTTCCATACCAGGCAACATCCTAGTAAATCTCCTCTGAACCATTTCCAAAGCTTCCACATCCTTCCTGTGATGCAGTGACCAGAACTGTACGCAGTACTACAAGTGCGGCCGCACCAGAGTTTTGTACAGCTGCAACATGACCTCATGGCTCCGAAACCCCATCCCTCTACCAATAAAAGCTAACACACCAAATGTCTTCTTAACAATGTGTCAATCACCCTCTACTTTGTGCAAAAAACTGAAAGAGCTAAGAGAAAAGGACATTGCAAAACAATAAGTCCCAGCAATTCAGAAGGAACATGTAAATGAGCCCTGTGGACTGGTGATATTGAACTGTGTTTCTCAATTTTTTTCTCCACCCATAAAACCAGTGTTTTTTTTGTTTGTGTCTGTATGTATATGTACAGCGTCTCAGTAGGATCATGTGTTGAATGGAATGGAGGGTTCAACCAGAAGGAGAGATTGGAAAGGCTAGGACTTCTTTCACTAGAAGATTGAGAGGGGACCTTATCGAGATTTATAAAATCATGAGGAGTATAGATAAAATGAATGGCAAGTATCTTTTCCCGAGCATGAGGGATTTCAAGACTAGGGGGCATATTTTAGAGGTGAGAAGGTAAAGATTTTAAAAAGACCTGAGGGCAGTTTTTTTTAATACAGAAAGTGGTTCATGTGTGGAATGAACTCTCAGAGGAAGTAGTGGATGTGGGTGCAGTTTAAAAGACATTTGTGTAATTACATGAAGAAGACATGTTTGGAGGGGTGTGGGCCAAGCACAGGCAGGTGGGACCAGTTTGGTTTGGGATTATGTTTGGTATGGACTCACTGGACTGAAGGGTCTGTTTCTGTCCGGCATAACTCTATGACTCTTTTGATGGTTCATAGCAGTTTACTTATGATTAGAATGTGCTTATTTATAACAAAAGGTGGTTCTTGTTAAGTACAGGGAGCTGGTGAGTGATTCTGTTAATTACAACAGAGGGAAATAGGGATATCTGCAAGCTTCATTTGAATCAATAACATTTGAAGTGGCTCTGCAAGTAATGAGGCTTGAGAAGCAGAACACTTTCCCAAGTGGGTCATAACAAAGGGAATCTCTGACAGGTACAGTACTTACCAAAGTCAAAACATTCCAGCATTAGCAAGGAAATCTAACTAGCAGGTGCATACAGGTTTTCTGATCTGTTCAATAGGAGCTGGTTAACAGTTTGTATCAATGAATGATGATGCTCACTCCTCACATCAACAGAATTGTTTGAATTGAGATGACAGCTTTTTTGCATTCTGTAGTTCTGGTCATTAAAAAACCTATTATTTATCTTTTTCAGGCTTGTCATGGGTGTGCGCCAGCCTCAGGTTGCGACTGCAGTGGAGTGAAAGGTGAAAAGGTAGGTTTCTAAAACCCTGTTCCTGGGGAGGTAAGTAAAGTGAGTTTGGAGGCTCTTCCCAGGAAAACAGTGCACCACTTTTCACTGACCTGAAGCATCCACCTCTTCAGAAAAGCAGCCCCCACTGAATGTATAATGGAAAGGGACAATCAAGACGCAATATTGAATGAACACATTAGTATCCTATGGTTAAGCTTCTTCCAGACAAAACATTGTAATGTTGTGAAAGTCACAGTAAACTTGACCTCACTATCATAATGCCAGCTAATTCTGGGTCACAGTCACCTCTCTCTTCTTTCCTTCATATATTGTCCAAATGTCTTTCTAATTGAGTAGTTGAATACCTTCCAAAGTCAGTTTTGCCCTGAATTTGCAGACACAGGCTTTGCCCACCAGGTGGAGCATTCCCTTGGGCAGCTCTGTCAGAATTGGCATGGGACCAGAGGAAGATTCCCCTTCATTGTGAATCAGTACAACAGGGTGTTATCGTCAAATGTATCTGAAGGAATGCCTGAGACCTGACAGAATGTGGGAACAGGTGACAGCAACAGGTATTTTCTAATCAACCCATTCAGCCATGTTATTACACACACCTGAACCAAGTGGGATTTAAACTCAGGCCTCCAGGCTCATAGGTAGGGACTACTACAACACCACAGGGGCCCTTTTTCTATCCGTTACACAGCTAAATGATTGTTTTTTCCCTCAATCACCTGTGGCATGTTTTCATCTAATAATTGCCACCAGTAAATCACCCATGTTGTCATTGGCAGGCTATGGGTATATTGGGTGCCAATTGGGTGTATAAAAATAGGGAGCTAGTAATCAGTGGAGTGTGAGTTTTAAGGAGTGGATTAATTGAAATGAGCCTCTCACTACAAGTGCAGGCTTGAATTTGATTTAAATATACTTACCTTCCTGCGTGTAAGACCACGGACAGTTCTGCTGTTCTAATAGTTTTCCGTTCTCAGACTGCAGGATGCTACGTTTTTGCACATTTTCACCATAAAGTACCTGATGCTTCCTTGAGATTCTCTCGCTCATGAAGCAGTGTTCATTTAGAATGCTTCCCCTGCCCCTCTCATTCCACACTGACAGTTCCTCAGTCCCTCAGAAGTGGCCATTCTTTGTGTTGGTTGAAAAGCGAGATATGGTCAGGCCATTTGAGCCAATGTCCAGCACAGAGAGTTAATCAGGACCATGCATCCTGAGAAGATCACTCTTTTTTCACTACCTGCTATAAGTTCAGCCTGCACTGGGGTTCAAGCTACAGTGGCAATGGCCAAGTGCTTCCTGGTCATATGACAAAGTCTCCTCTTCCATCTCTTTGAGAAGGTGCCTGGCATTTCCTTGTTCGCAGTACCTGTTGTCACCAGTTTTACTTCGTTAAACTTCAACCTGTGCTGCTTTGCCACCATGTCTGCCCCAGAAAGTCACAGAATCACAGAACTATCATGGTATAGAGGAGGCCCTTCAGCCCATCATGTGTGTATCAGCAATGAATCACAAGAGCAGAAACTTAGCAGGATAGCCAACTTGCTGACAAACTGACTCATCCCTGGGCTTAATGCAGTCATCTGCCTCTCTCGCAATATTACTTGCTGCTTGGTAATATCTTATGGTGTTTGTAAAATCGTACAGGCCTTGAGTGTTGTGTTTTTACAGACCGTCTGAACCCTCACAGGTTCCAATACAGTGCAGTGCAGACATATTCCACCAGATGGCACTCATGTGGCAGTAATCTCCCAATAAAGATGAAACCACTTTGCGTGGTCATGTTGTCTCATGTCCATCTGGCTGCACTTTCCACCACCTGCCCTGCCCAAATGGGTAACATTGACTTGATTGGTTAAAGAAACACACTGGTCTCTCCCCAAACTCTGATCCACCTTCAATAACTCCACCTTAGCCCATCCTTGGCCTCGAGTTGAAAATCTTCCCAACCCCAGCATGAAATTTTCCCTCGCCCTCCTTTTCTCAGCCTTAGTACTGAATGACTTTGGTGATCTCAGTGCCCTCTCCTCCTCTCTGAACCTCTCCCTCAATATCAAGTGGCCCTGACTTCCCTCTGCATAACACAACTTCACGTGACGTTTCCATGACTTCACTACTACTGAATCATTCACCAACCTCAGCTGCTCATCACCAGTCCCAGATGAAAAATGTATTGCTGGAAAAGCGCAGCAGGTCAGGCAGCATTCAAGGAGCAGGAGAATCGACGTTTCGGGCATTAGCCCTTCTTCAGGAAGGGCTTTCCTGCAGAAGGGCTAATGCCGAAACGTCGATTCTCCTGCTCCTTTGATGCTGCCTGACCTGCTGCGCTTTTCCAGCAACACATTTTTCAGCTCTGATCTCTAGCATCTGCAGTCCTCACTTTCTACCAGTCCCAGATGGACAATGAATGAAAGTTAATGAAGACTGGAAGTCTTTCGAAGTGATTGGAAGAGTAATTCTGGCAGAAGTGCTTGTTTTTCTAAATCCCGAGGGAGGTTTGTACCCCACTGTTTGTCTGGGACATCTTGGTAGAGTGAAGCACATATTCCTCAGAACACTTTGCGTCCTCTTCCACTCCCTAGCTGAATTCTCAGTCATCGTCACTGCCTTGGTGGGAGAAGGCTCAGCAGGCTGTTGTCATGGCTACCTGCTGTCTCTTAGCAACCAGGTGAAGAGTAGCTTAAAGGAGACTTTAAATTCTGTGTTACGATCGAACCCTCCACTATCACCTGATGAAGAAGTGTCACTCCGAAAGCTAGTGTGCTTCCAATTAAACCTGTTGGACTATAACCTGGTGTTGTGTGATTTTTAACTTTCATCCCACTGCACCTATCTCCCACCGGAGATTTCATATCCAGACATAAAGCTGTGTGTACAGTCAGAATTCCTGGATTCCCCCTCTTCCGCACAGCTCTCTCCTACAGAGGGGAACTGTACACTGAATTGGAATGAGGTCATGCAGCAGCACATTGCAACAACCGATGGTAACTCCAACTTGTCCAAATGTGCCACTGCCGTCAGTCCCCGTGAACAAGCCGCTCATCAATTGCTCGCGCTCTGCTGTTTCGGTGGAATGCAGTCAGAAATTGGAGTTAGTTCCAAACAATAGAGGGCATAATGAACCAAATAATAACAGGCGTTTCCTTGTGTGATTGAAGGAGTGTGTTTCAGTATGCAGTATGAAACCAATGGCCAAATGTGAACTTCATGATATTTCTCCTTACAGGGTGCGAGGGGTCTGCCAGGACTGGAGGGCCACATGGGTTTACCTGGTTTCCCAGGGCCAGAGGGGCCACCGGGACCAAGAGGCCTTAAGGTAGGAGGAAGGAATATACGGTCGCACTCTCAGCTCACTCTGGGCAGTGCTTGAGGCTAATTCTGTTTTAAAAATCAAATTCAAATCTCCAACTGAGGTTAGTTTTACGACACACTGTTAGTTTGGTGGGCACCACAGGGGCTGGAGTGCATCATCATTTCCCCCCAGAACCCATAATAATAGTTTAATTGAAGCATCCTCTGAATATAACCTTGCAGTGCTCACCAGGGGGCTTTCACCATAGCGTAGTTTAATTTGGTTATAATACAATAGTAGAAAAGAGGATTTATCAGGCAGAGAGGGGATGATTGCACTGCCTGCCTGCCTGCCACCCATTTGGTGTTACGTCCACATCAGAGTATCCTTGATAAGGGAGCACACTGTGTCCTCTAGTACGCTTCATGCCTCATCTGACCAGTGAGTGCCTTGGGGGTGCTGCAGTGTATCAGTACTCCAACCGAAGTGGAATGTTAATTTTAATTTGTACATTTTATTTGTGATTTGTATTTTTGTTATCGTGTTCTTCAAGGGTTGCAAATCCCACTTTGTGGCATCAATTGTTTTATTTATAATAGTCAACGCTCCACCCTGACCATAGGATACCAATATTTGGTACTACAGCATACATCAATATGCACTCTCTCGTTACTTATGCAATAGCAAATTGAGTTTTCACCTACATCCTTCTAACAGCTTTCCCAATATTCCTGACATGGAAGGTTTAATCGAAAGCCTAGCCTTTGCTCATTATGTTAGTTCACTTTCGAAAGTTCCAGTTCCTGAAAGTATTTGAGTTGCTTGATGTTTTTCTGTCTCACAACCTTAGTGTGATCGTTCAATGTCAATGGGTGCACAAGGGTTTAATGGGTACATAAGAGTCTGGTATTGTAGTGATTGTAATGTGGTCAGCCAGGTGGACCTCCTGGAATATGAGTTCCCTGATTGGGGTTGTTAACCTGGTCCAATCAGGGAGCCCTGGCTGACAGATAAGAACAGGAGTGTTTCCCCCTCCAACTCTATTTTGATTTAATCCCTGCCCTCCCCTTCACTGTTTGATCACACAGCATTGCCCTTTGATGTGAAGGGCACTGCTTGTCACTGGCCACTCGGGTGTTTCCTTCCTTCCTGGTAGTGGAAACTGAATAAAGATTCATGCACCTTGCGTCTCTCACTGTGTCTCACACCTGCACACACACACCATGGGTGCTGGGGGGAAAATAAGCACTACCGCAGTTTAAAAAAAAACTAAATAAACAGGAGTGTTTCTGTTCACTCTGAGAGCTGCCTTAAAAAAAAAGAACAGGAGTGTTTCCCCCTTCAACTCTATTTTGATTTAATCCCTGCCCTCCCATTCACTTTTTTTTGGTCACGCAGCATTGCTGTCTCTCAAGAAGGGCACTGCTTGTCGTTGGCCACTCTGGTGTTTCCTTCCTTGCTGGTGGTGGAATATAAAAAAAAGGATTTGCACACTTGTTGTTCTTCACTGTTACAAAAAGACAAAAAAAGGGGGAAAAAAGGGTGTTTGGGGTTCTGTTCATTCTGAGAGCTGGCTCTGAGGAAGCAGGATCAGTGTCAGGGACTCCCCACATGTGACTAAAGGGTAACTTGGTGATGGATGCTGGCCTCTGTAGAATTATTTCAGGTACAACCAAATGAACACCACTGGGAATGAATGAAGTTGTGATTTTTGTTCTTAAAATGTTTTTAACTCAGGGACGGGTGTTATTTGAACTGATAATCTTGTTTTTTTTCTGATCGTCTTTTGAACTGGGAGGGGGAGTGGAGCGCAGATGTTTGTTTCCCTCAGGTCCTGGTAGCCATCTGACTCCCATACCTTTAGCCATTCTTCATCTAAGAGTCCATGTCATGTCATCAGCTGATTGGCAGCAGGCTGCCAAGCCTGGATTCTGATTGGCAACAGGCTGCCAGGCCTGGATTCTGATTGGCAGTAGGCTGCCAGACCTGGATTCTGATTGGCAGTAGGCTGCCAGGCCCAGATTCTGCTTGGCGGCAGGCTGCTAGGCCCAGGTGATGATTGGCAGTTGGCTGCCAGGCTGGGATTCTGATTGTCATTGGGCTGGAGTCTGATTGGCAGTTAGCTGCTAGGCCTTGAATCTGACTGGTGGTGGGCTGCCTGCACTAGATTCCAATTGGCGGTAGGCTGCCAGGCCTGATTCCTGCCTGGATCTGCTAAAGGCATGAGGCATGTTATTCCTTCAATCTGTGGACCAAGAAATGTTTCAATTTTCTCTTTTTGTTTCAGGGTGACACTGGACCACCTGGGTTTTCAGGACCTAAAGGAATAAGAGTAAGTGACAGAGACCTGGGAGAGGCTGACCCTCAGGTGGTGCCAAATTAAACACTTTGACATCAAGGTTTACCACAGTTATGAAATGTGGGAGGTGATCGACAGTCGCACAGTTCCAGTGTTACTATACCAGCTGTTATGTGGAAAGTAAAAGGTTCTTTAACCCATGACTTTGGACATTTTATCACACAATTTCATGATGGGAGGGATTGAATTGACCTTCAGGCCCATAGGACTTTACTACTACTGCGCCAAACCTCTTCAATACCATGTGTGTACACTGACAAGTGTCTATCCTGTTGTGTGTAAGCACTCAGCCCCTGTAGAAAAGATGCAATGCCCACATCAGCTATGTTAGAATGGAGCCAGCACAAAGCCAGCAGCTTTTGTGAAGCTCAACCACACAGTAATCATGCAATACATTCTGTTTAGGAAAGGGTGTAATTCCTATTCCACTTGAAAGATTCTTAGTGTGAGAAAGGTTTTGAAATGGGCATTAGGATTTGCCACTTGCCTGTTGGCATATTGTAGTGGCTCCACAACATCCTGTGCTTTACTGTAAGTTTAACATGTTACCATCCAGCTGCCTCACTGGTGTTACACGCCCTATGTAATGGATGTAGGTTAGCCACAAACTAGCCACAAAAAGACATGACCCCCTTCTCACTAGTATCCTCACATACGGATGAGGAAGGACAACACATCCATCCTAAGGACAAGCCAAACAAAGACATGCACGAGAATTCCTAGAAGCATGCCATTTTAACCAGAACTCTATCAACAAACACATCGAGTTAGACTCCACCTATCACCCCCTGAGAAAAGGAACAGGAAGTGACGTCACCAAGGAAATAACATCACCACGGGAAATGACATCTCCAACCCAAAGAAACCCAAACATATAAATAGAAAGCAGGAATTTTCAGCATTGCTTTGCATGAGGTCCGTTGAAGATGTTACCTAGTAAGGTAATGAAACGTCTGGAAATGAACCTTACAGCTCAGCACGCAAACCTATATCTAAAACCTCAACCTGAGCTACAAATCTTCTCAAAACTCACTAAGCCGTATGTAATTCTCACATAAACATTGTACCATGTCACGGAAAATATCACAGAACATCCACGATGGTGCAGGCTTCATTGCACAGTCATCAGCTGTGTTTTACAGTGGAATGAGGCTAGAGCTGTTTAAATTGCTTGTCACTCATAGATAGATAAAACCAGACTGAATTCCTCACTCCAGCTGACCTGTCAGACAGAGGCCAAGAGTCAGTGACTCTCTGACCTCCATGGAAATTTGAAACAGTGCAGTTCAGTGACGGCATGTTGGGAGAGTCTCTTTTCTCTCCACGATCGGATGGGTGGGGAATGGAAGGTCAGAGTGATGACACAGAGGTCAGCGTCCTGAAGAGAGAACATTGACTTTGATATTTACAAAGCTGGTGAAGGCCTGGTATGTTCTGTATGTCTGGATAAGTACTCTGCCTTCCCACGTATGGATGTTGTGTACACTGGACCTAACCTTTAGTAAATGAGTTGCTGTCTTCTCTGACATGCCCTCTTTGTGAATGTACCGTTGTGTCCTTTGAGTTGTCCTTTGGTGATTGATTTGTGTAATCTTGATACTTGTCTTTTATTAAATAATAGTGCGAACTAGGAGTATCCCATCTGTCAATGGACTAAGTTGGGCTCTTATAGCTTCCCCCCTCTGTGTGAAATGTTGGTCTCAGCTAGCACTACCCACTGTGAATGGATATATTGAGTTAATATGGCTCTCCCTTTGAGAGTTAGAGGGGCTGTGCCCACAATTTGAAAGCTAAGCATGTGTCAGGAATATGGCTGCACTGGCAGTGATGTCATCACTGAGGGCACTACAAGGTGAAGGTCATATCTTCATCTGTTTAGAGGGGATGCTGCACCGTGTAACCAAGTGACTCGTTTACAACTGTTCATTTGTTGACTCTTCATGAGCTGGTTATCAAAATGATCCTGGCGTATGTTTATCCTGTTCACTTGACCTTTGTTTCATGGTTTGACAGGGACCTCCAGGTCTTCCAGGCTTTCCCGGAACCCCTGGTGTTCCAGTAAGTATGAAAGCAACCTTTCTTGAAAGTTTTTGAAATGTCTCACTGTGTGCTTTCCTCATTGATTTTAAAAGTAATGATATCTGATGAGAATGTTTTAATTTTTTTTTAATTGGCCTTAAGATCCAATTTAATGAAATAAAAACTTTTCAGAAAATGTAACAGGGCAGGATATTGGTTTGCTCATAGCTCCCTCCACATCCTTTTCTGTGCCTCCTCAGGACCAGGTGTACTTTTAATTCCTCCCCCGTTGAATATGGTGAACTGAAGACTTGCTGCACTGTTTCATCTCATGTTTACTGGGACCTCAAAGCTGTAGGCTCTGATAGATCTTTGGTTTTCCATCCATACAGCTATCGTCTGATTTGTTTTTTTGTCGGCAGATTTGGTCCACCCTATTCAGGTTCACATACTGTCCAGCTGATTCTGTGTAATTCTGGCACTGTGCAGGATGATGAATCTGGGACCATCACTTAGGTTTCACATGGGAAATGTGGGAGTAACAGCAAAACATATATCCCACCACTCAGAGTCATGGAGTTGCACAGGATGGAAACAGACCCTTTGGTCCAATTCTTCCATGCCCGACCAGACATTCTAAATTAATATAGTCCTATTTGCAGTATTTGGTCCATATTCCTCTAAACCTTTGCTATTCAGATGCCTTTTAAATGTAAATGTCCAAAGTTTGCTTCAAATGTTTGCAGTAGCAAATTTGGCTTCCTTTTCACAGCAAAATGATGGAGCCATTTTACTTGTATTTGTTCTGTTTTGTGAACTGTGTGACTCAGTATCAAATGGCGGCTTTACCGAAAGGCTTCTCACCTGACAATGCAAGCATGCATTTCCCAATTGAATAGTAACACGGATGATATTTGTCCCTTTCATTTAGTTTCTCAAAATCAGCAATGCAAAAATCAAGAGATTAGCCCAATGATTGCAGTTACTTGAAAAGAGCCCATGTACATCAAAAAATATCAGATATTTTCGGGGAGATGGTGGGCATAGTGTTAAAGTCATGGAACTAGTCATCCAGATACCAAAGTTAATCCCAGGGTTCAAATCCCACTACAGGAATCCCACTGTGACCTCCACCACCTGGAAAGGTGAAGGAGCTGAAACACAGATGAATCATGCCTGGAATGGTTTCCTCCAAGGCATCCTGACTTGGAATTGTATTGGCATTCCTTCACTGTTGGACGGGGTGTGGTCTCAAAATCTTAGAACTCCCTCAGTAACAGCAGTTCAAAAAGCTAGCTAAGGACTACCTTCTCAAGGGCTACTAGGGATGGGCAAGAAACTCTGGACCAGCAGGCAATGCCCATAGAGGAATATTTTCTTCTAAAAAGTGAAATTCTCTTAATAAATCAGAAAAAAAAGAAAGAAAAATAGTTTCAGCAAAAGTGACCATGAGACCATCATGGATTGTCATCAGCTTTGTCATGTTTACTCATGCCCTCGAGGGAAGCAATCTGCTGTCTTTACCCGGTCTGGTCTATTTGTGACTCCAAGCCCACAGCAAGGTCGTTGACTCTTAACTGCCCTCAAAGCACTATGGGCAGCCAATGGGCCAGCAGTGTGCACGCCCTGTAAAAGAATGAAGTAAACTGAGGTTTTTCAGTCTGGGATAGCCTCATGCAAACACAAATAAGCATTTCAGGCAGCTTATTTCCTCACTGGTGCTTTTGCCCCATAGGGCCCAACTGACATTGTTCATTTTCTTGCCATGCCATTCCTGAGTGGAAAACATTGAATAAAACATGTGATCTTGTCTGGAAAAGTAGTCCTTTCCTTTTTTTTCTGCACACACTGCCCCTTTTTTTTAATTAGCCACGAGTAACATATCATTTATTTATTTTCCATTTTATTTTCCAGGGGTTACCAGGTCAGGATGGTCCTCCGGGTCCTCCAGGCATCCCAGGTTGTAATGGAACGAAGGTACGTTCTTTTCAAGTTATTTTAGCCATTTCTCATTTCAGATTTTTAAACATTTTCTAATGCCTGTGGATTTTTATTTCTGTTGCACAGGGCGAACGAGGATTTCCAGGTGGTCCTGGCCATCCTGGGGCACAGGGTCGTCTAGTAAGTGAATCCAAACATCATCTGCGCTGTTAAATAAGATAACTGCACACGGACTCTGATGTGTTTGTTTTACTGCATTCAGCTTAAGGTGGCTGGTGGTCCTAACTTCGATCCTGTTTATCCCAGAGAATAGGAAATATTGATCTAAAACAGCAAGTTGATCCAAAGCTTCAAAGTGCTGAGGGACATAGATACTGAAAACCTTGACTGGGTTCCCTTTAACCAACCGTGTCTCAGTGAAAATCTCTCAATCTTTTTTGATATCATATTCCAGTGAATCTTGTTTCAGCTTTTTTGATTACTGTAGACCTCAGCATGATATTCCTGCAGCTGTTCCCTTATTCCCAGCTGAAGGGATTTTCCAATACTTAGGAATAATAAGGGAAACTATTGACCAATTTAAATCCAGTCAAGTCAATGTGTCTTAGATGGTGTTCCCTTTAGGTATAATTTGCTGGCTGCTTTTATTTAGGGGGTGAGGAGTAGGAAACACAGCTCCATTTCTGGCAGAACTTTAAAGACAGAAGGGTCTGCTCCTCCTTCTCTCTTATGTTCGTATCAGCTATCTCCACACCTGCTCTGTTAAACTCTGTCTTCTAACCTCCTACATTCTCCTTTAGTCGCTGCTCTTTTTCCTAATTTGATATTGTCATCAAAAATCAGTTTCATTCTGATGATGTCTCTGTCAAAGTTTTTATTTTGCTCAAGAAATTTGGGTGTCACGGGCTTGGTCAGTGTCTATAACCCATCCCTAATTGCCCTAGCTTGGTAGTGTTTATTACCTACCAATAATTGCCCTAGTTGGTAATGTTTACTACCTATCCCTAATTGCCCTAGCTTGGTCAGTATTTATTACCCATTGTTAATTGCCCTGGGCTGGGTGCTGGTGAACTATCTTCTTAAACTACTACAGGCCTTGGGATGTAGGAACACCCACTGTACTGTTAGGAGGGAATTCCAGATCTTGGACCCAGCATCAGAGGATGAACAGTGAGATCCATGCCAGGATGGTTTGTAACTGGGAGAGTGTTATGGCCTAGAGCAGACCACTGAAACATTCTTAAGCAGGTAGCTTTGCATTTTGTTTTGGTAAGTGTACAGTGAAAATTACCCAGAGTAAGTTAGCCAGGTTGACTACCAGGTTTTAAAACAGACAAAAATGTATTCATTATAGAATGAAACATAAAGAACAGAATACCAACAGAACTCAGTCTATCCAAACTAGTCTTAATTATGCTGTTCCGAAAATACACAACAGTCCCAATAAACAAATCCCTTAAACACAGAGTAAAACTAAAACAGAGGCTTACAGGTTGAAGTTAGAAGGGCAGAAAAAGAGAGAATCTAGCAGCCTGTTTCCACACAGCCCACTGTTGAACTAACTCAAACAAGACTTCAGCTTTTAGACTGACCACTCTCCTTTCATTATACAGATCACTTCTAAAACATAAAGGCTTTGGTCTAAAGTCTCACCTGTTTATGTATAAATGAAAAGGCCTCAGAATACCCTTATCATCTCTATACTAAATCAGTCGATTCAGAGCCTGGTCTGTTTTATGACCCCTCTGAAAAATACCAAGGACACCGTATCCTTGAGAAAAGGAACAGTTTTTAGAAATAAAGACCAGCTTTGTGACAAGAAGAACTAGTACATGGTGGTGTTCTCATGCATTGGTTGCTCTGATGCTCTAGGTAGCAGAGGTCTCAAGTTTGGAAGGTGCTTTTTAGGAGTATCAATGAGTTACTGCAGTATACCTTGTAGTCAGGATACACTGCTGCTGCCACTATGTTGGAGGTGGAGGAAGCGAGTGTTGAAGGTTGTGGATGGGATACTGGTCAAATGGCTTGTTTTGTCCTCAACAGCTGCTTGAATGTTGCACTTACCCAAGCAAGTGGAGAGTATTCCATCGCACTCCAAACTTGTGCCTTGTAGATGGTGGACAATCACTGGGGACCATCAGATGAGTTACTCACTATAGATTTCCTAACCTATGACCTGCCTTTGTAGCCACAATACAAACATGGCTGGTCCAGTTCAGTTTCTTATAGAGATAGGAACCAGGTTGACATCATTGAACACGAGGTCATTGATTATGGT
This sequence comes from Chiloscyllium plagiosum, assembly GCF_037043375.1. Lineage (NCBI taxonomy): Eukaryota > Metazoa > Chordata > Chondrichthyes > Orectolobiformes > Hemiscylliidae > Chiloscyllium > Chiloscyllium plagiosum. The sequence continues at coordinate 23,541,129 of NW_028270149.1, forward strand.
TGTTAACCTGGGATAATCAGGAAAGCCCTGGCTGACCAATATAACCAGGAGAGACTCTATTTTGATTTAATCCCTGCCCTCCCCTACACTGTTTGATCACACAACATTGCCCTTTGATGTGAAGGGCACTGCTTGTCACTGGCCACTCGGGTGTTTCTTTGCTTCCTGGTGGTGGAAACTGAATAAAGATTCATGCACCTTGTGTCTTTCACTGTGTCTCACACCTGTACACATACAACATGGGTTCTGGGAAAAAATAAGCAAAAAAGAAAAAAACAAAAAAAGAGTAGAAGAAAAAATATGTATAAAACCAGGAGAGGCTCTATTTTGATTTAATCCCTGCCCTCCCCTTCACTGTTTGATCACGCAGCACTGCCCTCTGAGAAGGGCACTGCTTGTCACTGGCCACTCGGGTGTTTCCTTTCTTCCTGGTGGTGGAAATTGAATAAAGATTTGTGCACCTTGTGTCTTTCACAGTGTCTGACACCTGAACACACACAACAAGGGTGCTGGGGAAAATATAAGCACTACCACAGTTCAGCGTTAGTGGGGGTAGGGAAAAAATATATAACCAGGAGATTTAGAGTTCCCTCAGAAAAACAAATATATAACTAACAGAGTTAGAATCTCCTCAGTATTAGGGAACTGACTCTGTCCTGGCTGGGTAACAGTCAGTGTGTAACTGCTGCTGCTGCTGTTGGATCAGTTCAGGAACTGACTTCTGTGCTGGCTGGCCAAGCAAGTGAAGGGTGACTTGGTGACAGGATAACAGCCTCTGTGCAGTTATTTCAGATGGAAAACAGTATAGGTTCCAGTCCTTTATGATGCATCCCTGCGCACAACCTTCTTCTAACAAACATCGTAAATCTCTTTACTGTGTTTTAGATTTTCCTCAATACACTTGGAACGTGTTTGCCAAACTGTAGTCTCTGACTCTATATCAGAGTTGTTAGTGATGTGCAACTTCAATCTACACTACCTCAAGACCACCTTTGTATTGAAAAGTCCAGGCCTAGATCTTGTTCACTTCAACAGACTCACTAGCTAGATCAGAACGTATTTTTTTGTGATCACAATCAGCCAAACAGCCCAGTACCTTACTCCACTTACTAAGGATAATCATAGGAACCTTCATCATGCATAGTGTCATGAGTTAGTGCCCCCATATAATGATTGTTACATGGCAATGTCTATTGTGTTTGGAAAGATGACATGTTGCTGACATTCCAAAGGGGGAGAAACTCATGCTTTAACAGTAAATTTATTTTTTTCTGCGATCCTTATTTGATTGAAATTACAGAACAACCTCAGTTAGCCAAACATCAATTATCCGAATGTCAGATTATCCAAACAAGATCTCAGGGTCCCGTAAATGCTTCCTTTGCTTATGATCAGATCAGTTATCTGAACCATCAGTTATCTGAACCAAATACTCCCGGCCCGTCTCATTCGGATAATCGAGATTGTTCCGTACTCCTCCATTGCGATCATTGTTCATCAACCCAACATTAGATAGATAGTGCCTCCTCCAGAAACAATTCCAAATTGGAAGGACACAGTCAATAATTGAACAGCTGGGTGATTTTCCAGCTTACTTTTGTGAATGCAGTGTGAAAATGAATCCTGTGACAACTTTGGGAGCAGAGGTGGAGTGACCTTGAATTAATTCAGTGGGAGCAGTAGTTATCTGCCCATCTCAACCATGGCATGAAGATTTTTATGAAGTATGTATATATGATTGGCTCAGCTCAGCATTCCTAGACTCTGTTTCCAGCTTGTTTGGAGGTATCTCCTGCCAACTGCAATAAGTGCAGCCCAAACGTTTCTTTATTTATTTGTGATAAACAGACTTCTTTCTTAGTTATTTTCTTCACCTTGGTGTCTCTGGGTAATAAATCAGCCAGGTATAGACTTCACACGTCTCATTGATAACTGTCACTGGGAGAGGCATCAGAACAACCCCAAGTGACAGTTTAGACTATTTGTCCCTTTTTTTAATTGCTGGACTTGCCATTTTCCCCAGACCGTGACCAATAAATCCATGATGGATTGCAAGACCCAAACCATTAACTGCAGACAGATATGTCTTGTTTGCTTGTCTGTCTGTCTGTGCGGTGTGTGTGTGTCCACCCAGCAAAAGTCAATCCCTGCCGCAAAGAAAGGATGAAAGCTAGGAGGGAAAGGAAGCTCCCTAAAGATGTAACAGCCAAGTACTGTTTAAACTCTTTGAGACACATGTACCAAGAAAATATTGATTGCATTAAATTCTGTGGCAGTTGACAAGTAAGTCTCAAAAGCATTTTAATAATCTGTGAATGTTTTTCAGGGACCCCCTGGGATTCCAGGCCAAAAGGTAAGCTCTAAAATATGACTTGTTCATCTGTTTCTTCTTTATGTAAAAATTCCATGCTCACTTGTCTAACTTCTCTTTTCTGTGTTTCTTCTCTTCCTGCATTAGGGTGAACCAGGTGAGGTGCTGTCATCACAGGCGTTTGGGTACAAAGGAGATCCAGGAATGCCCGGTGTCCCTGGTTTACCAGTAAGTAACAGAGTCACAGAGTCATACAGCACCCAGACAGACCCTTCGGTCCAACTCATCCATGCCAACCAAATTTCCCAAGCTAAGCTAGTGTTTCTTGCCTGCATTTGGCCCATATCCCTTTACAATTCATGTATCTGTTAAAATATCTTTTAAATGTTGTAACTGTGCCTGCATCTACCACTTCCTCTAGCAATTCATTCCATAAAAGAACCACCCTCTGTGGAAAAAAATTGGCTTTCAGGTCCCTTTTAAATCTTTCTCCTCTCACCTTAAAAATATGCCTTCTATTTTTGAACCCCCTTACCCTACGGAAAAGACCTTTTCTATTCATCTTATCCATGCCCCTCATGATTTTATAAACCTCTACAAGGTCGCTCCTCAACGTCCTATGCTCCAGTGAGAAAGGTCCCAGCCTCTCGTTATAACTCAAACCTCCATTCCCAGCAATGTCCTGGTAAATCTTTCTGAATCCACTCCAATTTAATAATATCCTTTCTATAGGAGGGCGACCAGAAATGTCCACAGTACTCCAAAAATGGCCTGACCAACATCCTGTACAGCCTCAACATGACATCCCAATCTCTTTACTCAAAGGTCTGAGAGTGAAGGCAAGCATGTTAAACACCTTCTTAACCACCCTGTCTACCTGTGATGCAATCTTCAAAGATCTGTGTCCCTGTCAAACAGGTCTCTCTGTCACTACCTAGTGCCTTGCCATTAACTGTAAAAGTCCTGCCTTTGTTTGTTTTATCAAAATACAATGCCTCCAGCTCCATCCGCCACTCCTCAGCCTATTGGTCCAATTGATCAAGATCCCTGTGTAATCTGAGATAATCCTCTTCACTGTCCACAATACCATCAATTTGGTGTTGTCCACAAACTTACGAACCATGCTTCTTAAATCCTCATCCAAATCATTTATATAAATTACAAATGAAAGTGGACCCAGCACCAATCCCTGCAGAACACCACTGGTCACAGGTCTCCAGTCTGAAAAACAACCCTCCACCACCACTAACCTCTGTCTCCTACCAACAAACCAATTTTGTATCCATTTGTCTATGTTCGTTACAATCAGTTTCAGGTTGGTTTTCCTGCCTGTTTGTAATGTTTAAGTGGACATAAATATGATTGATGGGTATGTGATTGATTTCTGGTTTGTAATGAGGTGAAATGGCACCACAAAAATAACTCTTAAAAATGAGACTATTGACAAAGTGAAATGCATTTGGAATAGATTTCTCTTATGCAGTTCAATAATTTTAATATTTGATCAGTTGTGGAGACTAGCATGTTGTAAATGTTGTATTTGGCTGATGAAGGGGTTTTAAGACATGGTAAACCATTGCTGCTGTCAGTGCTGACTTGGTTCTATGTCAGGTACAAGTTCAATAAAAATAGCTGCCTCTTAGAACTATTATAATTCAGCAACACTTAGCTCTGGACAAAATGGGACTTGATGCTTGATTTGTCTGAGTAGATAACATTTTTACAAGCAGGCTTCTCTCTGCCCTGTGTATAGTTAGGTTCCTGTTGGCTTTACTTGGAGAGGAATGATGAGAAATGGGAAGCCTCAGTAACTAGACTGGCTGAACTGCTAGTTTTTTAAACTAGAATTGCGACAGGTTCTGGAGAGAGGAGATGACTAAAAACTGTTTGCTAAAAATCTGAATTGCTGGAAACAATCTGCAAGCCTCACAGTATCTGTGGAGGGTGAAAAAATGTGAATGTTTTGATTGAATGTCTTTTCATCAGAATATAAAATGGGTAATCATTTTAGGATGGGAACCTGGTGACAGGTGTGAGTGAAATATGACTATTACAGCGAGGATTCCCTTGTTTGCAATTGTTAGCTGCAGTGAAAGGGCGAAACCTGCCATCAAAGTCAGAATGGGCTTGTGACTTGTACAATTGATTCTACATAATGTACATCTGCCGCACTGTGACTCCTCGAACCACTGTGCAGCCAGCAAATACCAGAAACATCTTTCTCTTTAGCAGCAATAAGAGGTGCTACTCTGAGATTGAGAGAAGAGGACAATGGCAAGTCAATCAGCTCAGGAGAGACCTGGATTCTGAGCAATTAAAATCATCCAGGATATTTCCTGATCACTGATCCACTCGTTTTCTGCAGCCTTTGAGAGTTAACTTATTGTAGTGAGTAGATCAGGAGTGATACCTATGGAAACTGCAGGGTTCTTTAAATATGCAAATATAGCTTCAATGATTTCTATTGCTACTTTAACCAGTGTCCTGAATAAGGAAAGTTTTACATCAGCTGAGGCTAACTAGAGTTGCATTTGGCAATGGAGGAGCCTCAAAGAGGAGATTCTAAAAATATTTTTGCCATTTTTCTGGGATCATAAGAAGCCCCTTTCTTTAAAATTATCAAGATATCCCAAAACTCCTTTCCACAGAATTTGCTAACGAAAACAGGCAATCGACCAGAAGCACAAAGGATTTCTAAACTCTTGGCCCCAGGTTTGAACTTTTGGACTCCATCTTAAAAGCAAAGGCATTGTTAAATAGATATTCCTCTATTGCGTTGTTTACTTGAATTGAATAATCTCTTTAACCGTTCGAATTCCTTCTCAATGTACTTGTTTGCAAGTGTGCCTGTGTTGCAAAGTGCTCCCTGCATCTAAGAGAGTGAAATAAGCCCTACTTCTAGTTTAACTTTACCCAAGTGTTACGGCAGATCTTATAAAGTAAACGTCCACCATCAGAAGAAGTGGAAGATGTGTATTCCACTGTATTTTTTTAAAAAATAAGAAAATTTATATTACAAACTGCTTGTGGTTAGCAGGCGACTGAAGGCAGCAGGACTTTTTTTTCAAATGTGCAAATTGTAATACTCAGTTGTATTGAGGCTGACATGAGTGTTTGAAGTCGACATTAGTAAAATGAACTTGTACGATCTGTTAAACTATTGCTACATTTGACATAAGATTTAAGCATGAAGCTAACAAATTTCTGTCTTTCACAGGGTCCCCAGGGGCCACGGGGAGCACCAGGTAATTCTGGTCCACTCGGTCCACCAGGTCAGCCGGTAAGTAAAGTTGCAGCAAAGTTAGGTGTTACAAACTATTGCTTTCATCGCCCTACCTACTGCAATGTGCACATCTCACAACACAAATGAGCGATTACATTTATTTTCTCAGAACGTCAAACACAGAGGCAATATAAAAGGTCTCCTCCCCGCTCCTTAGAGTTTGCAATTCTCAGCACATTGTCAATGGGTACCATAACGTTAAGAAATCTCGTTGTAGAAATATAACAAAAGCCATTGTGAAGATGAGGATGGCATCTGTTGCAGCAAATTCAGAACTCCCTAGGTTATTCAATGTATCAGATTCACAAACATTTAAGTAACAAAGGTCAGGATATCTGGAATCTGCATTGAAGAGGACAGTGGGTTTGTAAGAGTAGGTGGAGGCAGGCAAGGTTTACCAAGTATCCTGATAGAACTGGAGGATTTGGTTATTTGCAGGCCTAAACATTGTTTGTCAGAATGGAGCCATTACAGCCGTACCTTGTTAAATTCATGTGAAACTGCTTCATCTTTTGCAGGGGTTTCCAGGTGCTCCCGGTCCACCTGGTCCAAAGGTAAGATCACGGAAGGAAAGCGGATTGTTTGTTTGTTAAATGGAGGATTTGCATCCAAAGATTCACTGCTTTTCCTTTCCTCTGTTTTGCTGTAGGGAAACATGGGCTTGAATTTCCAAGGACCCAAAGGGGAGAAGGTGAGAACATGCTTATTTATTCCTATTGGTGATTAAGACATGGTATCTTCAGTATTAATATCCTTGCATTGTGGTCTGTCGCTGCATGGCTGTAGTTCCTGCCTATGTCTGGTTCAGTGTTTGCTTTATAGGATTGTAACATACAATTAATATCAGACCTTGGAACCTGAGAATGCAAGCAATGAGCCTCCAATAAGGAATGAGGGAATCTGGAGCAAAGTCACCTTGGAGAGAGAAGGGCTTTCAGAATGAGTCATTTTTTAATGGTGGTTACAATGCAAGAGGTAGGGACCTCATGGCTGAAAAGTCTCCTCCTGGTAATAAATGGTACAGGTAGTTCTGCTGTTACGCATTAGTTGCATTCTTGTGCAAGCCCACTCTATCTAAAAATCGTGCAATAAAAATAGCACTGAAAGTGTTGGCGATATAATCGCGTTACAGCCAACACCCATTTTAAATGTTTGCACTTTAGAAACAGTGTCCCCTATTCATCAATCACGTTACAGCCAGATCATGTTGGCAAAATATTAAGAAATTATTCTCTGTAAAGCTGGCCAAACTCCATGAAACGTGCAGAGGAGTAGGTCGCACTATCTTTGCAATGGAGCGGGCCTGTTCCGGAGTGCCGAATGGGAGCTTGCAATCCAAAGCCACTTAGAACCTTAAAAAGCCCTTCTGAAAACCAGAAAACATGGCAATAGGGTCAGCAATCCTAGAATTGAGACCTACATGCCATTCTTAAAGTTGTCAATCTAGAGTTCTTTGCTTCTATATGTTCTCTGGCAGAACTACCTGTAACTTGAGATTGGAAGACGAGAAAGGTGAAAACTTGTGGTGTCACTGGAGAGAATTACTCAGTCAGCAGGGACAAGCATGTGAGAAGTCACCTTGTTGGAAGCCGGAGAGCCGACAGAGGTGGCTAATGATGATGAGAGCATGGGTTCATATGCAAAGGATGAGGATTTTGCAGTTAGGATGACTTTCATCACTGGAATGCAGACAAAGTCAGTTGTAAGTGATTGTTGATGAAGGGCCAATGTGGGCGCTAAGATTAACATTAGCCTAAATATTTGCCAAGTGATATAACTCCCCATAACTGCCAGGCTATGCTCCCCACCTATCCAATCAATGGTACCTCATGCATCCATGTCACTATGCCTGTTCACTGACCACACATGGTATAGAAGCAAAGCACCCTAGAGGGACAACTTTAAGAATGGCAGGTAGGTCTCAATTTGAGGATTGCTGACCCTATTGCCATGTTTTCTGATTTTCAGAAGGGCGTTTTAAGGTTCTGGGTGGCTTAGATTGCAAGCCCCCATCCGGCATTCCGGAACAGACCGGCTCCATTGCAAAGATAGTGCGATCTACTCCTCTGCACATTTCATGGAGTCTGGCCAGCTTTACAGAGAATAATTTCTTAATGCACCTCAGAGGCTCTGTGAACCATAATTTGCACGAGAAAACCTTTGGATAGATAAATTCAAAAGCTTCTCCTCATACCAGGCTATTCCTCACCCACTCCCCATTGCCTGCCATTACCCCACACATGCCTATCTGCTCAGTGGCACCTCATGCACCCATGTTAAACTATGCCCATTCACTGACTGTACATGATATAGAAGCATTCAACCTTTTGGTGACAATGGGATCTGTTACAAAATCGAGTCATTTAGTCAGTGCTCCACATTTCCTTTTGAAAAATGCCTTTTATCTGCAAGCCATTATTATGTTATAATCCAGAACCTCAATTTAATGTTATGGGGCCATGCATTGCAGATTGTGAAGTTTAATTTGAACACAAATCTGGGATGATGCTGATGTAACCATTATCCATTGTCAAAAAAAAATCTAGTTTGCTAATGTCCTTTAGAAAGGAAATCAACCAGCCTTACCTGGTCTGGCATCCAGACACACATCAGTACAGCACCCCTTAACTACCTCTGAGTAATCAGGGGTGTGCACTAAATAAGGGCTTTGCCAACAGCAGCCACATCCCATGTTGAATTTAGAAAATAGAAGTGTCAATCATCCAGAGCCTTTAAAGTATCCAGCAGAAATTGGAAATATATTCATCATTTGTAAGAAAACATTTTAAAATTAATGAGTGGATCAGAGAGCTAGAGCACTCAATCAGGCAATGTTGCTCCTGGGATCACCTGTTTCAATAGGCTAATGAACATCTGAGCTCTCAACCAAGCCTTGTTGGACTTTCTTGGCTGAGAGCCCAAACATCCACTAATTTCTCAAAACAGTTGAATCTTTTATCTATTTTGTTAGTTACACACTTTCTTTATTGTATGAAATTAACCAGTCTTAAGTAAGTGCAGTCTCTGCTATTGATACTTTAAAGGGTCTGAATGACTCACACTTAATTTATTTTCAAGAATCTAGGAAGTAGTGAATGGAGAAGCTTTTTTATTGGACTATTTTATCCTATTGTTACTGAAGAGTTTATTGCTTTTATACAATGTGTCATGGTGATGAGACGTGATGTGCCATGGCCAGATATGTGGGTATGAGGGGCTGTGATTGTTGGCATAGTTTGGAATGGGGTTCTGTGAATGTCCATGGGGATGAATGGGAGTAGGATCATGAATAGGGCATGGAGGATTTGTGGAGAGAGGTCGCGAAGGAATGATGGCCATTTTGCATTATAATTTAGTAAAGTCTTGCAACACTAAGGCTGACCTTTCAAACAGGCCATCTCAGCGTTGGAACTGCCTTGGAACTCTTTCCCAGTCAGCTGGCCCCAACTGCAGCTCATGCCCACCCCCACCCTTCCAAACAAAAAAAAAAACAAGTTTGCGCTTCCAGAGCCACATTATCCCCGAGGTGGCCCAGGCAAGGCTAGAATTTTCCCTACTCCCATTGCCCAACTGGGCGATGAAAATCTAGGCCGTAGTTTCCAGAATCCTGCATAAAACATTTGTTTGCAAAATATGAGTACTCTACCTGTAATCAAGCACTGTATCAGAGGACTGTCAATAGCATGATGTGTGATCTTGGCTATTCTTCTCCTTAATAATTATACATCCATCTTTTCCAGGGTGATCCGGGTCTTCAAGGTCCCCCAGGTCCCCCAGGACAGTTGGAACAGCTGAATTCTCCTGGTGTTGATTTCCAGAAAGGAGAAAAGGTAACTGTTTCATCACTTGCCATAGATTGTGGGCTTTTACCAACCTTCAAACGACATCAGATTGTTACCCAAGATCAGGCAATTGAAAGAATTCACCAAACAGTGGACCAAAAAGAGGATTTACTTCCAAACCTCTTTCCTTGACTGACTCTCCCTATCTGGGTAAAAACAATGACTACAGATGCTGGAAACCACAGTCTAGATTAGAGTGGTGCTGGAAAAGCACAGCAGTTCAGGCAGCATCCGAGGAGCAGTAAAATCGACGTTTCGGGCAAAAGCCCTTCATCAGGAATAGCTTTTGCCCGAAACGTCGATTTTACTGCTCCACGGATGCTGCCTGAACTGCTGTGCTTTTCCAGCACCACTCTAATCTAGCCCCTGACTGTCCCTATCCTACATTTCCCACGACCTCCCAAAGCCCAACTTATGATGAAAGTGTGAAAGCCAAAGCTCTCAATCCTGTTACCATCCCTTCAACACTGGCTAGCGATGAAACTGGAGCCTTTTTGACTTACACCACCACAGGAAATTAGGAAGATATTTACTAATTGAGACAACTGGATGAGCCCATTCAATTTAGTTTCAGATACAACGTGCATAGAAAAAGGATAAAGCGTGCAGAGTATTAAGCTCTTCTGAAATGTCATTACTATGATGAAGGAGTTATTGGAGATTCTGTTATTCCTGTGACTAACATCCCCTTCTACCCATTAAAGTGGGTGTAGAAATGCAATTCCTTTTTTTTGGTTTGATTTATTGTTGTCAAATGTGCCTAAGTACAGTGAAAAGTGTTGTTTTGCCTGCAAATCATTGCATAGAAAGATCATAGGGTGACTGAACAGAGCAAGGAATACAAGCTGCACTGCAAAGAAGGTGCACAAAAAACAAGGTCAACATTAAATTTCAAAATTTGAGAGATCCATTCAGAAGCTTTTGAATGAAGAGCAAAGAGTCCTCCTGGTATTTTAGATAAATTTTCTCACCCAGTCAACAGTGCATTAATATTCTGTCTGTGCAGCCTCGCTGTGGGGTCAATTGGCTGCTGAATCTTTCTATATCTTACAGATTGCACTTCAGTAACAATCCAACAGTTGCACACAAAGTGAGAATGTCTGTTTTTCCTTCCTGTTATAATAATATATTGGCAGGCAATGCCTTGAGTTTAATTTCTATTTTGCTCTCACTAGGGTGAGATAGGACCACCTGGTTTGCGAGGGGAGAGGGGCAACCCCGGCCCTCCTGTAAGTATTATCGATAGATCTTGGACAGAATGTGTTTGAAGCATTGCTTGCGCACGATGTTTCTGGTAGGTTGCCACTCAGTCCCTATTCTATTTGTTACAGGGCCCCCCTGGCTTTAGCGGCAAAGGCGAGAAGGGTGAGCCTGGAGATCCAGGAAAGAGAGTAAGTAAGGAAATCGAACAGAACCAAATGAAGAGCTTTCCAGATGGAACTTGCTCAGCTAATGCTACTGGGCAAAAAAAGAAGTTTCCAGCTGGATAACGTTAGTGTGGTACATCCAGACTAATGCAGTTTAATGGCCATAAGGTATAGGAGCAAAAGTAGGCCATTCAGCCCATTGAGTGTGCTCCACCATTCCATCATGGCTGATATGTTTCTCAACCCCATTTTCCTACCTTCTCTCTGTAATCCTTGATCCCAATAACCTATCGCTGAGCTGTAAGGTTCATTTTCAGATGTTTCGTTACCATACTAGATAACATCATCAGTGAGTCTCCAGATGAAGTACTGGTGGTATTATTGTTGTCTGTATAGGGATTTTCAAGTTCATTAGCTGCTGTTTTAATGTGTTGGTGGGTTTGTGGGTTATCATGATGCCAAGAGGTCTGAGTAGTCTGGCAATCATTTCCAAGATGTCTTTAATGTAGGGGAAAGTGGCTAGGGTTTCTGAACGTGTTTTGTCTGCTTGTTTGGGTTTGTTGCTGAGAAATTGGCAGACTATCTCAGAAGACATCTCACTAACCTATCTATCTCTGTCTGAAATACATTCAATGACTTGGCCTCCACATCTCTCTGTGGTAATGAGCCATAGATCAACCACCCTCTGGCTGAATAAATTCCTCCTCAACTCAGTTCTAAAGGATCGTCCCTTTACTCTGTGGCTGTGCCGTTGGGTCCTAGTCTCTTCTACAATTGGAAACATCTTCTCCACATCTTACTCTGTCCAGGCCTCTCAATGTTCTGTAAGTTTCAATCAAATCCCTTCTCATCCTTCTCAACTCCATTGAGTACAAACCCAGAGTCCTCAACTACTCCTCACATGACATGTTCTTCATCCCTGGGATCATTCTTGCAAACCTCCTCTGGACACCTTCCAATGCCAGAATATCTATCCTTAAATACAGAGCCCAGAACTGCTCACAATATTCCAATTGCAGACTGACCAGAGACAGATACAGCCTCAGTTGTACATCTCTGCTCTTGTATTCTAGCCCTCTTGAAATGAATGCTAGCATTGCAGTTGCCTTCCTAACTTGCATATGAATCTGTATGTTAACCTTAAGAGAATCCTGAACTAGGACTCTTAAGTCTGTTGATGCTTCAGATTTCTGAAGCTATTCTCCATTCAGAAAATAGGCTATGTCTGATTTCTTCCTACCAAAGTCCATAATGTTACATTTTCCCACACTGGATTCCATCTGCCACTTCCTCATCCATTCTCCTAATCCATCCAAGTCCTTCTGCAGCCACCCTGCTTTCTCAACACTATCTATCCCTGCACCTATCCTTCTGTTACCTGCAAACCTAGCAATAATGCCTTAAGTTCCTTCGGCCAGATTGTAAATGTATAATATGAATAGTTGTGGTCCTGAGGATGATGGTTAGATTTTCTCTTGGACTCGGTGATTGCCTAACACTAATGTGTCACAAATGTTCCTTGCCACTATTGTAGGTCTTGCTGCATTTGTATATGGCTTACTTCAGTAAACAAGGAATGAATAAACATCTGCAAGATGGGAAGGTCATTGCTTATGTAGCTGGAAATGTTCTGTCTAGGACACTGCCCTGAAGAACCCCTCTGATGATGACCTGGAGCTTAGATCATTAGCTTCATTAACTTGCTTTGTGCCAAGTTTGACTCCAACTAGTTGAACAGTTTCCCCTTCATTTCTATTGAACTCAAGTTTTGCTTGGGCTCTCTGATGCCACGCTCAGCAAAATTTTACCTTGAAGTCAAAGGCAGTCATTCTCAGTTCACCAGTGGAGTTCAGTTTCTCTGTCCATAGTTGGACCAAGGCTATAATGAAGTCAGGAGCTGTGTTGCCTAGATGGAATCCAAGCTGAGTTTTGGTGAGCTGATTGTTATTGTGTAAATGCTGTTTGGACTGTTGACAACACTTTCCATCACCTTGCTCATGTTCGCACTAATTTGATGAAGTGATAACTGGACACATTACGTTTTGAGCCATTATTTGATGTCCATTGACATTTACTCTCCAGTAGATGCAGATAGAGTTCTTCTCAACTGTAAAATAGTAGGTTTCTACTATAATGTAGCAAAGCATCCCAAGATTATAATTCCCGTAAGATGTAACAAAGGAAGATTTCCTCTGCAGAAAACAAGTAAATTTCAGAGTCAAAAAGACTGGTTATATTTTATAATTTGACATTAAGTAACAGTATTCTGTACATAAATTGCTCAAAAACAAGATTGTAACAGCAAGGCACTTTTGGTTAATCTTTCTCTGGTTAGTGTAGCTGCCAATGTTTAAACATTTGTTTCCTGCATACCCATCTCTTACTTCTGTTTTAACAGGGTAAACCAGGAAAGGATGGAGAACCAGGTAGCCCTGGATTTGATGTAAGTATTTACATACTTAATAATACTGAGTCTTTGTCCACAGTTCATCACAGGGGCTCTGACCACTGGCTGGGAAGTTGGATGTGAGCTTGGCATTTTCGGGCGGGAGGAGGCATGATTACATTTTATGATGGTCCAGTGTTAACGGTGTTTGGGGTGAGGGAGGGGGTTGCACCATGTGTGAGAATGCCCCACCTATTAGACCTGTCAACTGATCAGAGAGGTAGCAGTGCTACTGAGGAACAATGATGGCTTGGGACAACCATGACGGTGGGATGACTTAGCTCAGACCAGTCTGGTAGGTCTGTCTGGGGAATGGGGAGGGAGGTTTATAATTGTGAGACTAGCTACAGGGATGAATGGGCAACAGTGGTTTCTTTTGTCACTAGGTGTCCTTCCGTAGAGTACAGGGTGCCTGAGTACAGGAGGAACCACTGCCACTGAGCATGGGTCCTATCGCTATGAAGTGTGGGCCCCTCCTCCCTACCAGGCTGATGTGAAAATACCATTGGAGGCAGCATGCCTCCCCAGTATACACCCCTCCTCTATCCTGCAGGCCAGTCCTGGGCTGGAGGTGGGGTGGGGAACGTTGTTTGGGATAGTACAGAATTGTTCGCCCTGCAGTTTTCTCAGCATAGCAGCCTCTGTTAGAAATTTGGACAAAGAAAACCTTTTCGACCACATTTTGGATTTATTTAGTGATGAGATTCCTTTGCGATTCTGGTAGTAAATTTCAGCAGTCTCTCCTGGCTGCCTTGTCAGAACCTTTACCTTATGACCTGTGTCAGTGGCAACTTGGCATCTTTGCAAGAAGTAGCAGTTCTTCATTCGTTTGCTAACAGGAGCATTCCAGGAGCTGCCAGGTGAATGCATTCTATCATTTGTTTTGCAGGGTCTTCCAGGAAATGCAGGTCAACCAGGAATTGCAGGTAGAGATGGACACAAGGTAAGATTTAAGTCAGAGTTATTTCTCTAAGAAATCTTTAACCTCTGGAATTCTCTTCTTTAGAAAGCAGTGAAGGTTGGGTCATTAAATTTATCCAAAGCCGAGTTGTAGAGGCAGCATCCTATAGCACAGAAACAGGCCCTTCGGCCCAACTTATCCATGCCAATCAGTTTTCCTAAACTGAACTAATCCTATTTACCTGCATTTGGCCCATATCCCTCTAAACCTTTCCTGTCCATGTGCCTGAAAATTTGTCTTTTAAATGTTGTAATTGTACACACCTATTATACTTCTACTGACAGCTCATATACACACCACCTTCTGTGTGAAGAAGTTGCCTCTCAGGTCCATTTTTAATCTTTAGCTTCTCACCTTAAACCAGTGCCCTCTAGTTTTGACTCCCCTAACCTAGGAAAAAGACCTTGGCTATTCTACTTACCTATGCCCCTCATGATTTTATACATCTCTATAAGGTTACCTCTCAGCCTCCTACACTCCAGGGAATTGAATCCCAGCTTATGCAGCCTCTCTTTAATAGTCAAACCTTCCAGTCTTGGTAACATCCTTGTAAATCTTTTTTGTGCCATTTCTAGTTTTAATAACATCCTTCCTATAACAGGAAGTCCAGAATTATATGCAGTACTCCAAATGTGGCTTGACCAATGTCTTGTACATCTGAAACATGACATCGCATCTCCTTTATACTCTGCTCTGACTGATGAAGGCAAGCATGCCAGACGCTGCCTTCACTAATCTGTCCACCTGTGAAGCCACTTTCAAGGAACTATGTACCTGTAGGTCTCTCTGTTTGACAACACTCCCAAGTGCCCTACTATTAACTGTTTCAGCCCTGCTCTGGTTTGTCTTGCCAAAATGCAACAGCTTGCATTTATCTGCATTTAACTCCATCTACGATTCCTCACCTACTGGCCCAGTTGATCAAGATCTCATTGTACGTTTAGATAACCTTCTTCACTTCCCACAATGCCACCAATTTTGGTGTCATCCACAAACTTAGGAACCATTCCTCTTATATTCTCATCCAAATCATTTATATAAATGACAAACAACCCTGGACCCAGCAACAATCCTTGTGGCACACTGCTGGTCACAGGCCTCCAGTCTGAATCCTCTACCACCACCTTCTGTCTCCTACCATCAAGCCAGTTTTGAATATAAATGGCTAGCTTTCCCTGGGTCCAATGTGACCTACCCTTAATAACCAGTCTATCGTATGGAACCTTATCAAGGGCCTTGCTAAAGTTGTATCAATGTTTGATAAACAAGGGTTGGGGGAGGGGCAGACAACCATATCAGACATGATCTTATGAAACCATGGAGCAGGCTTGAAGGCCAAATGACTTACACCTCCTAGTCGTAGTTCATAGCTCCTTGAAAGTAGAGCACAGGTAGATAAGATAATGAAGAAGGCATTTGGTATACTTTCCTTTATTGGTCGAGTATTGAGTATAGGAGTTGGGAGGTCATGTTGCAGCTGTACAGGACATTGGTTAGGGCACTTTCAGAATATTACGCGCAATTCTGGTCTCCTTCCTATTAGAAAGATGTTGTGAAACTTGAAAGTGTTCAGAAAAGATTTACAAAGATTTTGCCAGGGTTGTAGGGTTTGAGCTATAGGGAGAGGCTGAACAGGCTGGGGCTATTTTCCCTAGCGTGTCGTGGCTAAGGGGTGACCTTATTTAGGTTTATAAAATCATGAGGGGCATGGATAGGGTAAATAGGCAAAGTCTTTTCCCTGAGTGGGAGAGTCCACAGATTTAAGGTGAGAGGGAAAAAGATGCAAAAGAGTCCTAAGGGATAACTTTTTCATGCAGAGGGTGATGCATGTATAGAATGAACTGCCAGAGGAAGTGGTGGAGACTGGTACAATTGCAATATTTAAAAGGCATCTGGATGGGTATATGAATAGGAAGGGTTTGGAGGGATATGGGCTGGATGCTGGCAGCTGGGACTAGATTGGATTGGGATATCTGGTCAGTATGAACGAGTTACACCTAAGGGTCAGTTTTCATGCTGTACATCTCTATGAGCTGAAAATGTGTTACTGGAAAAGCGCAGCAGGTCAGGCAGCATCCAAGGAGCAGGAGAATCGATGTTTTGGGCATGAGCCCTTCTTCAGGAAAGGGCTCATGCCCAAAACATGAGCCCTTTCCTGAACTCTATGTGCCGACATAACATAGCAGAGACATTTACAGCTCAACAACAGGCCATTCAGCAATGATCTCATTGAGTTATATTTTAGAGCAAGAAAGACAAAAACTTTACAGTCCAGGAACAGGCCTTTCTGCCCTCCAAGCTGAGCCGATCCAAATCCACTGTCGAAACCTATCGCCCAATTCCTCAGCATCTGTATCCCTCTGCTCCCCACCTATTCGTGCATCTGTCCAGATGTATCTTAAATGAATCTACTGTGCCTGCCTCTACTATCTGCAGGCAACGTGTTCCAGGCACCTACCACCCTCTGTGTAAAGTGCTTGCCACGTATATCCTCCTTAAACTTTTCTCCTCTCACCTTGAATGCGTGGCCTCTCGTTATTGAATCCCTCACCATGGGAAAAAGATTAACTCTATCTACCCTGTCGATATACTTCGTGATTTTGTAAACCTCAATCAGGTCCCCCCTCAATCTCCTTTTTTCTAATGAAAACAAACCTAACCTACTCAACCTCTCTTCATAGCTAGCACCTTCCATACCAGGCAACATCCTTGTAAACCTTCTCTGCACCCTCTCCAAAGCGTCCACATCCTTTTGGTAATGTGGTGACCAGAACTGTACACAGTATTCTAAATGCGGCCAAACCAATGTCTTGTACAATTTTAATATGACTGGCCAGCTCTTATACTCAATACCCCGTCCGATGAAGGCAAGCATACTATATGCCTTCTTGACCACTCTATCCACCTGTGCAGCCACTTTCAGGGTACAATGGACCTGAACTCCCAGATCTCTCTGCTCATCAACTTTTCCCATTCCTCTTCCGTTTACAGTATAGTTGGCTTTAGAATTAGACTTCCCAAAATGCATCACCTCACATTTGCCCGTATTGAACTCCATCTGCCACTTCTCCACCCAACTCTCCAGTCTATGTATATTCTCCTGTATTCTTTGACAATCCCCTATGCTTTCTGCTACTCCACCAATCTTCGTGTCATCTGCAAACATACTGATCAGACTAACAATGCCCACTTCTAGATCATTTATGTATATTACAAACAACAGTGGCCCCAGCACTGATCCCTGTGGAACATCACTGGTCACCTTTCTCCATTTCAAGAAACTACCTTCAACTACTACTCTCTGTCTCCTGTTACTCAACCAATTCTTTATCCACCTGGCTAGAACACCCTGCACACCATGTGACTTCACTTTCTGTATTAGTTTACCACGGGGAACCTTATCAAACGCCTTACTAAAGTCCATGTATATGACATCAACAGCCCTTCCTTCATCTGTCAACTTGGTCACTTCCTCAAAGAACTCTATTAAGTTGGTAAAGCACGATCTACCCCGCACAGAACCATGTTGCCTATCATTGATAAGCCCATTCTTTTCCAAATATAAATAGATTTTATCTCTCAGTACCTTCTCCAGCAATTTTCCCACCACTGACGTCAGGCTCACTGATCTGTAGTTACCTGGAATATCCCTACTACCCTTCTTGTACAGGGGGACAACATAAGCAACCCTCCAGTCCTCCTGCACCTCACCTGTGTTTAAGGATGCTACAAAGATACCTGTCAGGGCCGCAGCTATTTCCTCTCTCACCTCCCTCAGCAACCTGGGATAGATCCTATCCGGCCCTGGGGATTTGTCCACCTTAATATCCTTTTGCCTACCCAACACATCTTCCCTCATTATGTCAACATGATCCAGAGTAAACAAACTTCTATCTCTAATCTCAACATTCATTATGTCCCTCTCCTCAGTGAACATTGATGCAAAGTAATCATTGAAAATCTCATCCATTTTTTCAGGTTCAACACATAACCTTCCTTCCGTATCCTTTAGTGGACCAACCATTTCTCTGGTTACTCTCTTGCTTCTTATATAAGAATAAAAGGCCTTGGAATTCTCCTTAATTCTGATCGCTAAAGCTATTTTGTGATACCTTTTAATGCACTTGATTCCTCGTTTAAGACTTGTCCTATTCTCCCGATATTCCTCCAAGGCATGTTCTGTTCTTAGCTGCCTGGACCTTATGTACCCTTCCCTTTTCCTCTTGGCTAGTCGCACGATTTCTCTTGTCATTCACGGTTCGCGAATCTTGCCATTCCCATCCCTTGTTTTCAAAGGGACATGCCTATCCTGCACCATCTTCAACATATCTTTGAAAACCTCCCACATATCAAATGTGGACTTTCCTTCAAATAGCTGCGTCCAATCCATATTTCCCAGCTCCTGCCTAATTTTGATATAATTGACCTTGGACCAGTTTAGTACTCTTCCCTTAGGACCATTCTCATCTTTGTCTATGACTATTCTAAAACTTACAGAATTATGGTCACTATTCCCAAAGAAATCCCCAACTGCAATCTCTACTATCTAGACTGGATCATTCCCCAACACCAGGTCCAATATGGCCCCTTCTCTTGTTGGACTATTGACATACTGCTCGAGAAAACTTTCCTGATGCTCCTTACAAATTCTGCCCCATTCAGACCTCTGACGCTAAGTGTATCCTAGTCAATGTTGGGAAAATTAAAATCTCCCATCACCACCACCCTGTTTCCTCTACATCTATTCATAATCTGTTTACCTATTTGTTCTACCTCATGTTCACTGTTGGGAGGCCTGTACTACAGCCCCACCA
Organism: Chiloscyllium plagiosum; assembly: GCF_037043375.1. Lineage (NCBI taxonomy): Eukaryota > Metazoa > Chordata > Chondrichthyes > Orectolobiformes > Hemiscylliidae > Chiloscyllium > Chiloscyllium plagiosum. Next base: position 23,560,153 of record NW_028270149.1, read on the forward strand.
ATGTAACTGCACCCTTCTTATTTCTCAGCTTCACCCATAATGCCTCACTGCTCAAGCCCTCCATAGTGTCCTCCTTTAGCACAGCCGTGATATCATCCCCTACCAGCAATGCAACTCCTCCCCCCTTTTACTTCCCTCCCTGTCCTGTCTGGAGCATCCATATCCTGGAACATTTAGTTGCCAATCATACCCTTCCTCCAACTTTCAAACTATGATCACAATAACGTCATACTCCCAGGCACCAATCCAAGCCCTAAGTTCATCTGCCTTACCCACTATACTTCAGGCCGCCAGTTCTTTTGCGTTCATTTGCTCTCTGCCTACTCTTCCCCTTGGTAATGCTAACTTCATGATCCTTACAGTCTCTAGTTTCCACCTCACTGTCTAGTAGTCTTCTCTTCTGGTTCCCAGGCCCCTGCCACATTAGTTTAAAACCTCCCCAACAGCAGTAGCAAAAACTCCCTCAAGGACACGAGTTCCAGTCTGGTTCAGGTGGAGACCATCCAATTTGTAATAGTCCCACCTTCCCCAGAACTGGTCCCAACGTCCCGCAAATCTGACCCCCTCTCTCCTACACCATCCGTCAAGCCATATGTTCATCCTGCCTATTCTTTCATTTCTACCCTGGCTAGCACGTGGCACTGGTAGCAATCCTGACATTACTACCTTTGTGGTCCTCCTCTTTAACTTCTCTCCTAGCTCCCTGAATTCTGCTTTCAGGGCCTCATCTTATTTTTTTACTTATATCATTAGTGTCTATATGCACCACGACAACTGGCTGTTCACCCTTCCCTTTCAGAATGCTGTGCAGCCGACCGGTGACATCCCTGACTCGAGCACCTGGGAGGCAATATACCATCCGGGAGTCTCGTTTTCGGCTACAGAACTGCCTATCTACTTCCCTTACAATAGAATCCCCTATGACTATGGCCCTACGAATCTTTTTCCCGCCCTTCTGAACATTGCCATGATCCTGGCAATTGCTGCCCTCCCCTGGTAAGCCATCTCCCCCAACAGTATCCAAAACGATACACCTGTTTTGGAGGGAGATGACCGCAGGGGACACCAGCATTGCCTTCCTACTCTTTCTCTGCCTTTTGGTCACCCATTCACTGTCTCCCTCAGCAATTCTAACCTGCAGTGTGACCAGTTCACTAATAGTGCTATCCACGACCTCCTCAGTATCACGGATGCTCCACAGTGAGTCCATCTGCAGCTGCAGAGCCGTCATGTGGTCAAACAAGAGCTGCAAATGGACGCACTTCTTGCAAGTGTAAGAGTCAGGGACAACATGAGTAGGAGCAGCATGTTGTCAGAATGTTGATGTCAAAATTCCTCATTGTTAAAAATTACTGTGACTTTATGGTTATTTGTATCTGAAGATGCTTAATCCTTCTGGGCTAGCTGTTTCTGGGAGATAGTGTTCCCTAACTGGCCAGTCTGCATATCAGACTGTTCACCATGAGGTTATGACTCAGTCTGTCCCCAATTCAGTTCCACACTCGTGCACTTTCCAACAGAAGTTATGGAATAGACATCTAGAGTGGACATGCTGGCTGTTTGTTTGATTCCTGCTGTTTGTCAGGACAATGTTTGTGAGAAGATTTGTAGCTCGGGTGCTCGTTGTAGTGGTTCTGTTTGCCGAGCTGGGAATTTGTGTTGCAGACGTTTCGTCCCCTGTCTAGGTAACATCCTCAGTGCTTGGGAGCCTCCTGTGAAGTGCTTCTGTGATGTTTCCTCCGGCATTTATAATGGTTTGCCTCTGCCACTTCCGGTTGTCAGTTCCAGCTGTCCGTTGCAGTGGCCGGTATATTGGGTCCAGGTCGGTGTGTTTGTTGATAGAATCTGTGGATGAGTGCCATGCCTCTAGGAATTCCCTGGCTGTTCTCTGTTTGGCTTATCCTATAATAGTAGTGTTGTCCCAGTCGAACTCATGTTGCTTGTCATCCGCATGTGTGGCTACTAAGGATAGCTGGTCGTGTCGTTTTGTGGCTAGTTGGTGGCTAGACCAGCTATCCTTAGTAGCCACACACAAGGATGACAAGTAACATGAGTTCGACTGGGACAACACTACTATTATAGGACAAGCCAAACAGAGAACAGCCAGGGAATTCCTAGAGGCATGGCACTCATCCACAGATTCTATCAACAAACACATCGACCTGGACCCAATATACCGGCCACTGCAGCGGACAGCTGGAACTGACAACCGGAAGCGGCAGAGGCAAACCACTATAAATGCTGGAGGAAACATCACAGAAGCGCTTCACAGGAGGCTCCCAAGCACTGAGGATGTTACCTAGACAGTTTGTCACGACAGTCTGAATGACTGCCTCCTGTGCTGTAACAATTCAGCACATAGCCCAACATCTATTACTGCTGACACTTACAAATATACCATGTATTTGATGGCTCTACAATGGACTGAATTCTAGATTCAACCTGAAACATCTGAGCATTTGGCTTTTAAAACAGATAATGGAATGTGTTAATGTGGGTACCAGTTTGACAACAGCATGGTTATTGAAGCGACTCCTTAGTCAAAATGAAACTAAAATATTTTGTTCAAATTGTGTCCTGAAGTATACACTCATGTTTATTTTCCCACATTGTACATTTCAAATATAAATGGGCGTTTTGGAAGTTGTAGGTTTCAGAATGTCATGAAAAACTGAATATTCTAAGTCAAGGTTGCCTGTAACTCAGTCAATGTTGAGCAGGCTTCATTGGTTTTTGGCCAACACTGGAATGAAGTACCTTTCTGCCAAAAAGGTGAGGAAAGGGAAATCACTGCTCTACCTTTTTAAGTCAAATTTCACTCTCTGACTGGGTGATCCATGAATACCATGGCACAGAGCATTGATATCTGAAATGGAGAAAGATTGTTGTCTGGTATTTAATGACAAATTGATCAAAAACACACAACGGATTGGAGTGGAGGATTGAGCTAATGAAAGAAATAGCAATTTGCAATAAGTTAATGGTTTGATCACAGAATCCCTACTGAGTGGGAGCAGTCCATTCTGATCCTCAAAAGACATCCCATGCAGACCCATCCTATCCCTTTAATCCTTCATTTTCCATGGTTAATCCAGCAATCCTACACATTCCTGGACCTTATGGGCAATTTAGCATGGCCAATTCATCTAACTGCTCATCTTTGGACTGTGGGAAGAAACCGAAGAACCCAGAGGAAACCCATGTCCCTGGCACTATGAGACAGCAGTGCTAACTACTGAGTCACCGTGCCATCCTGTTGATGGATTATATGAGAATGAACAGAATTGAAAGGTGTCAACTACTGATGAACAACCTCATTAAAAATAATTACACTTTAAATCTTAACATTTGTATATAGCAGCTGAGTGGATATTTCATGAACAAAAACTGATGTTTTCCATCAGAATTTTTATATCCTTGTCTTATTTAATCTGTAAACAGGGTCAGAAAGGAGAACGTGGTTTCCCTGGTCCTCCAGGCATTGTAAGTATCCAAGTATCCAATATCTGCCTTCTAGTTGCCTTAAATGCTTAATGAAGGATAAAAAAATTATGCCATCATAACTTGATACTTTACTAGTGAACTCAAATGGACAATGTCGATCTTGTTAACCACTTCACAAAGCTCTGAAATTTAAGTTTTACTTCAGGCAAGAATTGATGGAATTACAGAATGATGGAAGCCCCTCGTTCCATGGCAATTTGGGGTCTCGCGTCGTGCAAATTCATGCAAGGATACACCATTTATCAATCATATTCAACTTATCAATTACCAAATAAATGATCAAATTTATGTTATAAATTAGAAGCAGTGGCAACTGGTGCGAGTATTTTAGCAGCTATTAGAAATATTTCTATTCTGTTACACAAAATCCAAGAGCAGCAAGGCCAGTGAGCCCAGTAAGCTAGCGTGTAGTGCAGAGTATCACTAAAGGATTGAGCTTGGTCTCTATAGTTTCAGAGATAGTTGCTGAGACCATCTACCAAGCACCGGAATGAAAATGTAGCATAAAGCAGGATGAACAAACCTTCAGTTTTCAAGGATGCGATATAAACCGAAAGAGAGAAATGAGAGTGTAGGAATTTTGGTCTAATAAAGTACCTTTTCATTTCCAGAATCTGCATTTAAGTCTGGCTCAGGGTAATGGGTTTTGTGACCTTTTCTTCTTCAGTTGCAAGAGCAGATACTAATGGGTCACAAACCTGCAGCAGAGAATTGCTTGCAATTTGACAGATTTACACTGAGTGCAGAAAGGTCTACTTTTAATGCAGCAAGGTCGGGTGTTGCTCTGAGGCAGTGAACACTGTTTATATGAAGAGGAATTAATTGGCCTAGTGTCACAGCTAGCAGTGCTACACAGACTCCATTCATCCTCCAGGGTAGGTACACATGCTGCAACCTATCTGACCTGCAAAGGGTTCATTAATAATATTATTATGATTCTAGCTGGTGGTAATATGGACAAGTCAGATCACAGAATAAAACCTGGCTTGATCAATCGTATGGTTAACTTTTGCAGTTCTCTGCTATGGTGGTTAGTCACTGAAATATTCCCAAGAGGTTACAAATATTCTTTAACAACAGAGAGTAAGTTTATTTTGCAAAACAACTTTAAAGGGTCAAGGTTGTAAAAATAGGATAGTTTGAAAGATCTTAACATAAACAGCAAAACAACATGTCTGCCTTTTCCACAAAACTATCTTTTTACAGATATTTAATTCCAGAGAGATTTCACTGCTATCTCAGCTCTTTAAGATTTAATTTAAATGACTCATCCCAGTTCCTTTTCGTTGGAATGCTGAGACAGTTTTATGATTCCTTCCCAAGTCTACTGCAATAACCTTTCAGAATTCTGAAGGATGAAATGCTCTCAATTCTAAGAAGGCTCTACAAACTAAACCTTTCAGTTACAGTGACCAGCTCCCTGAAATGAAAGCTTGATTCATCTGCTAGTAACAAATTGTTCTCCCTCCTGAACAGAACTCCTGAATCTTCTGAAATGAACTCAAAAGCTGTGCTGGTGGTTTTCTGATCAGTTATAAACTCAGCAGTACAAACATTCCTTGCATTACCAGTACAGGGGTCAAGCCAAGCATTTAACTGCAGCATCATGTTTTCTTGGAAATTATGCATGTAAGTCATCGTTCCAAATGACATTCTGACCTGTTAAAAAAAAACTTATTCTCACAAAACTCCCACTCAAGAATCCAAATCCAAGCCACCCAAGACAAAGTAGCTCAATTGATTGGCACCACATCCACAAACATTCACTCCCTCCACCACTGATGCTCAGTAGCAGCAGTGTTCATCCATCTACAAGATGCACTGCAAAAATTCACCAGAGTTCCATAGACTGCACCTTCCAAAATATTGGACACTTCCATCTATAAGGGGAATGCCACTTTTTTTTTGTAGCATGAGGGTATTGCTGGCTAAGCCAGAACTTATAGCCTATCACAGGCTGCAGTTAAGAATCAACCACATTGCTGTGGGTCTGGAGTCACATGTAGGCCAGATCAGTTAAGGATAGCAGTTTCTTTCCTTAAAGGACCTCAGTGAAAAAATGGTGTTTTGCAATAATCAGCAATGGATTCTTGGTCACCATTAGAGTCATAGAGTCATAGAGATGTACAGCATGGAAACAGACCCTTCGGTCCAACTCGTCCATGCCGACCAGATATCCCAACCCAATCTAGTCCCACATGCCAGGACCCGGCCCATATCCCTCCAAACCCTTCCTATTCATATACCCATCCAAATGGCTCTTAAATGTTGCAATTGTACCAGCCTCCACCACATCCTCTGGCAGCTCATTCCATACACGTACCACCCTCTGCGTGAAAAGGTTGCTCCTTAGGTCTCTTTTATATCTTTCCCCTCTCACCCTAAACCTATGCCCTCTAGTTCTGGACTCCCCAAACCCAGGGAAAAGACTTTGCCTATTTATCCTATCCATACCCCTCATAATTTTGTAAACCTCTACAAGGTCACCCCTCAGCCTCCAACGCTCCAGGGAAAACAGCCCCAGTCCGTTCAGCCTCTCCCTGTAGCTCAGATCCTCCAACCCTGGCAACATCGTTGTAAATCTTTTCTGAACCCTTTCAAGTTTCACAACATCTTTTCGATAGGAAGGAGACCAGAATTGCATGCAATATTCCAACAGTGGCCTAACCAATGTCCTGTACAGCCACAACATGACCTCCCAACTCATGTACTCAATACTCTGACCAATAAAGGAAAACATACCAAACGCCTCTTCCCTGTCCTATCTACCTGCGACTCCACTTTCAAGGAGCTATGAACCTGCACTCCAAGGTCTCTTTGTTCAGCAACACTCCCTAGGACCTTACCATTAAGTGTATAAGTCCTGCTAAGATTTGGTTTCCCAAAATGCAGCACCTCGCATTTATCTGAATTAAACTCCATCTGCCACTTCTCAGCCCATTGGCCCATCTGGTCAAGATCCTGTTGTAATCTGAGGGAACCCTCTTCGCTGTCCACCATTAGATTCCATTCCAGATGTTTTACTGAATTCAAGTTGCATGAACTGTTGTGACAGAATTCAAAACCAGGTCCCCAGAACATTACCTGGAAATCTAGAATACAAATCCAGCAATAATGCCACTAGGCCATTGCCTCTCTCTTGTAAGTTCCCCACCAATTAACTCGCCATCCTGACCTGGAAATATAATGTCGTTCCTTCAACGCTGTTGGGACAAAATCCTACAATTCCCCCCTTAATGGCATTGTGGATCTACCCTCAGAACAGACTGCAGTGGTTCAAGAAACAGCCCGACACACCTTCTCAGGGGCAACCAGGAACAGGCAATGAATGCTGGCCCAGCCAGAGAGACCCTGACTGAATGAAAAATAACCAAAAAGACACCTAAATAATACATTGACATCATGCACATTCTATCCCAATATCAACGAAAAGTGCAGTCTGTCTGTCTACCCCAGGGAATCATTTCAAGATCTTGTAATGTTGCAACTAGTATAACAATGTGGATTAAGTTCTTTCCAAATGGCTGGAAGAAAGGTCCAGCTGAACCAATAGAAAATGTGAGAAGTTGACTGAATCCTCACTTCGTACGTCACCACAGAAGTTTAGACAGTTGATTAACTTTTGTTAGAAGCAGCAAAATATAATTTTCACGCACATTTATTGGGGTAACACTGTTGCTGCATTTAACCCATGATATCATTCACTCCAGCTGATGACATTGGGTTGCTAAATTCTTAAATCTTCATGCAGTATTGCTGTTAATTATTGCAATTTTTTTTGTTGCAGACATTTCCACGACCGGGTGTTACAATTGGACAAAAAGGTGACCCAGGTTTTCCAGGTGCTTCTGGAGAAAAAGGCGATCGAGGTCCCCCAGGTTACTAAACATTTTTAATACTGCAAAGCATGCATATTCTTCCCATTGAAAGTTTTCCTTCAAAATGACTGTGTACTATCCTGTTGGTTCTTTTCTTACAGGGCTTCCAGGGATACCAGGACAACCAGGTCCTCCAGGTGAGATACAGCAATCATTGGGACATTTCCTTGAAAAGGCACATCTCTTGCTTTCCCAACTCATACTTAAAAGAGTGCATGCAAACTCTAATGGTTGTCACATGCTTAACTGAAAAAGCTAGAAGCTGATGACACTAACACTTTCAAACAAAGAACAAATCATTCCTGCCAGCCATAGACAATCCCATCAACACTGAAGCTGAGATCCATGTCAAGATATGCTCAGATCTGGTAGAACACAAGACTTTAAAATTTATCCACTAAATGATCTGAATTCTTTTTGTTCTAAACTTTGTTTTCCAGTGAGTACTTAGTAACATCAAACAAAACAGAATCTGTTGTTTTGCCACTAGCTACATTGTGAGGACCATTCAGATTTGCAAATCCTAAATTTCCAGTAGGAACCTGGGCCTACTGAGAAAGGAGATTAGAACATGTTTGGTACAATTGGCTTCACATTTTAACACATCCAAGGAGCGTGGCATCACTTGCTGTTCTGAATGCAGATTGGCATCAGTACAACAATAGGAGTAAGAGTAGATCATTCAGCTCCTTCAGTCTGCTCTGCCATCCATTTAGATCAGTGCTAATTGGTACTAACTCCATTTTCTCAACTTTACGCTTCTTGATAGCATGACCTGAAGATGGCTCCCTTAGCGTAAACTCTATAGTCACTACCATAGGATAAGAGATCAGCATTTAAGACTGAAAAGAGGACAAATTCCTTCACACAGTTTACAGTTTTATACCCCAAAAGGCTCTCGATATTTAGTGGCTGAACATATTCAAGATGGAGATCAAAAGATTTTTTTGACACTGTGAAAATTAAACCTGTTTTTTTTCCTCTCATCATTTATACCAGGTCAGCCCAGTATAGGATCACCAGGCACCCCGGGTTTCCCAGGTGAAAGAGGTCAGAAAGGGGAAGAAGGCGTTCCTGGATTTGCACTGCCCGGTCCACAAGGAGCAATTGGTCGTCCAGGTCCCAGTGGTCCTCCAGGCCCTCCTGGTCTACCAGGGCATTTAGGTAAATTTACATACATCGTTATTATTAGTCACACATGGGCTAAAATAAGTAATTATATACATTCCACACCAGATCCACATAAAGAAATATTTCCTCTGGAGAAGACAACAGTTGTATTTTCAGATAGTCAATATTCAGGGCATCCTGTTGGCACTCACAATCAGTTATATTCTACATTCACTGCTCAATTTCAAAACAAGAGATTATTTTGCATAAAATGACCAATTTGTGGATGATGTTGACTGTTCAAAGACGCTCTCCTCTTTAAATAATCCCATGTGATTATTTATGTCAGCTTAAACAGGCAGCTGGAGCTTAAGTTTAGCATAATTTCTAACTCTTGACAGGGCAACACCCTTCATTCTTGCACTAAAGCATCAGTTTAGATTTGGTGAAAGTGAGGACTGCAGATGCTAGAGATCACAGTCGAGAGTGTGGTGCTGGAAAAGCATAGCAGGTCACGCAGCATCTGAGGAGCAGGAGAATCGACATTTCGGGCATAAGCCCTTCATCAGGAAAGAGGCTTATGGGTCGGGGCTGGGAGATAAATGGGATGGAGGTAGCTGGGAAAGCAATAGATGGATGAAGGTGAGGGAGAAGGTGATACGTCAGAGGGGGAGTGATGGACAGGTCAGGAGGACGGTGCCTAGTTGGAGGCTTGGGATTGGGATAATGTATGGGGAGGGGAAATGAGGAAGCTGTTGCAATCCACAATAATCCTGTGTGGTTGCAGGGTCCCAAGGCGGAATATGAGATGTTCCTTCTCCAGGCGTCGAGTGGTAACGGTTTGGCGGCGGAGGAGGCCCAGGACCTGCATGTTCTTAACGGAGTGAGAGAGGGTGTTGAAGTGTTCAGCGGTGGGATTGGTGGGTGCGGGAGTCCCAGACATGTACTCTGAAACGATCCGCAAGAAAGCGTCCTCTCTCCCCAATGTAGAGGAGACTATACTGGGTGCACCGGATGCAGTAGATGATATTGGTAGAGGTGCAGATGAATTTCTCATGATGTGGAAGGATCCCTTGGGGCCTTGGACTGAGGTGAGGGAAGTGGTGTGGGCACCGGTTAGTCAGTTTAGATGTGTCTCATGGTGAGACTTGAAGACAGTTCTTTCTGGCAAGGGGGTGATAATGCTGCCAGCTAATGGATGATGTTTTGATAAACAAAGGAGTCCAAGGTTATGGAGCGCAGATAGGAAAATGGTGTTGAGACAACAACCAGATCAACTACTGTATCATTACTGTGTGGAGTTTGCACGTTCTCCCCGTGTCTGCGTGGGTTTCCTCCGGGTTCTCCGGTTTCCTCCCACAGTCCAAAGATGTGCAGGTCAGGTGAATTGGCCATGCTAAATTGCCTGTAGTGTTAGGTAAGGGGTAAATGTAGGGGTATGGGTGGGTTGCGCTTTGGCGGGGCGGTGTGGACTTGTTGGGCCGAAGGGCCTGTTTCCACACTGTAATGTAATGTAATGTAAATGTAATGTAATGTAATCTATTGAAGGCAGAGCAGGCGAGAAGGGCCAAATAGCCCTCTCCTGCTCCTAAGTCCTGTGTTCTTATGTTGACATGTTTTATGTGTAAAATTACAATGGAAGAAACCTGATGAAAGTTCCATCTTGTAATAATATCCCATTGATTGCTGATCATGAATCTTCATCAGGAAAAATATGACACTTCTTTTTGAGAAGGATGAATGATTTAATATGCCAAGAAACATTGAAGGCAACTAACATCTTTGCCTTCAATGAAGTACAATAGTTTTGACTAAAGGAAAGGAACATCAGATCTATTACCTGCTGCACGAAACATCTAACCAGACTTGAAAGAGGTCTCTAAACAAGAAATGCAGCCAGCAATAAAACAGTGTGAAACTTCAGAAAGTTGTGTGGGGCAAGTTGCAAATTTTCCTGTAACTTATGGTAGAGCTACCAAGGTCACTGTGATTTAAACCTCTTCCAGTCCTTAAATAACTGTGTGAGCATTTCGCTCTATTCCCTTCTCCCCTTATGTTATCCAGCTTCCCCTTACATGTATCAACAGTATTCACTTCAATCAGTTCCTGCAGTAGCAAGTTCCACATCAGTTCCCAAATTGATTCTTCAGTGGTGATCTTCGATTAATTGCCACTGGGTTTTCTCTCCTTTACAGTTGCAAACACCTGTCAAATTTTTCCAAATTTTCAATGACACTATTTTGTAATTCATCATGTTTTAACAACCCAGCCTGTCCTTAGACAAAAATAGACATTGCTGGAAAAACTCAGCAAGACTGACAGCATCCGTGAAGAGAAATCAGAGTTAACGTTTTGGGTCAAATGACCCTACCTCCCAACTCAGCCTGTTCTTGACTGTTATTACATATCTGTATTATTCTTGCAAATCATATTTTTAACCCTTCTCTAGAGCCTCTGTGCGATTTTTATAATATTATAATTGGTGATTGAAAGCCAATTTACACATTTTACCAGACAGTTCCTTACAACGCAACTTGTAAGATACAGTTCATATCCTAAAATGAGTTACATAGGTTTGGCTGTCAAATCTATGAAATGTCTGCTTCATGAATTTTCAGTGCAACAGTAGTTTCAAATTAATCCTTTAATTTATTTAGGTCCAGGCATTGGGTTGCAATGTCAGCCAGGGCAGCCAGGACCACCAGGTTTACCAGGAGCACCTGGCTTTGCAGGAGAGAGAGGACTGAAAGGTAAGACTTTCCTATGCACATGTTGCATTGTTCTGATCAGTCAGCTTCTACCATAGAAAGACTGTATTTACCACATCAGGTCACACCAATCTATAGTTGGACACTATGCAGTAAAAGTAAAATGCAGTTTACAAACAGGCGTACCCAAGCATTGCCCAATTGCTATATTTCTAGAACTTGTGAACATTGGTGATTATGTCCCTTGATTGTGATCCACCTGTAGGAGTAATATCAAGCTACTGTTGTTTTTACTGTGTTAGAAATGCATGGATAATATTTATTGTATTTTGTGTGTTCCTGGGATGCAGGTGTCATTGGCTAGGCTAGACTTTTTGTCCATCTCATATTGCCCAGTGGGCTAGTAAGAGTCAACTATTTTGTTGTGGGTCAGGAGTCACATGTCAGCCAGACCAGGTAAGGACAACAGATTTCCTTCCTCGAAGGACATTAGTGAATTACCGGGTATTTTACAGACAACTAGCAGCAATTACATGTTTGCCCTTGGTCTGGCTGTTTACCGAATTCAGATTTCACCATCTGTTACAGTCATATTCCATGGTGGGATTCAAACCCATGTTCCAGAACATTGGCATTGGTTTCTAGATTACTAATCCAGTGACATTGCTACAATGCTGCCACTTCCTTGGGCTTGGAAACCAACAATGTTGGCCAGTACAGGGATTGCATTGCGACCTTGACATTATTAGCATGTTTTACCATACTGCATTATGGCCAGCAGCTCTAAGCAGTTCCTCATGATTGGAGCTGTGATTGTCCATTCCATAATGGGAATTATTTTTGTTTGCTTTGGATTAGCACAATCTACAATTGGTTAAATATTATGTCACTGTGTATTCACTGATGATTCAGGAAAGTAATCACAACTTGTACATGGTATAAATTAAGTATTTTATTTCTTTCATTGAATTTGCTGCCACCTTTATCAAATGAAGGGCCTATTTGTTAATAATATGTGCATCTATCAATAAAGTTCATTGTTCAAAAATCATACAGATATGAAGGAAGAGGGATCAGAATCTGAAACATTAAAACAATGATATGCTTAAGCTGAGTGTCTTGAACTCATGGTTTGTATAGGTTTTGCCAGCAGGACTATTTAGCAAATCAGTACTATTGCCCTTTAATAGTGTGCAACATGTTCCTTTTGAAATCATTTTAATATGCCACCTCAAATTGATCACGCCATCAGTAACTAAATATGTTTCATCCAGTAGTTCAAAATGTATCGCTACATGTAACCCAAGTGTCATGAATAGAGAATCTCTAATCCAACTGCATGGTGTTCCTCATAGTTAAAAAGAACAATGTATGAAAATTTCACACACTTAACCATTTCATTTACTTCAGAGAATTATCTATGATGTGATAGAAGATTTTAGAGATCCAGAGGTTTCAATAGCTTTTACACATTATTAACACTCTCTTTTCCCCCTTTGACTTGATAGGGGATAAGGGAGACACATGCTTTAACTGTTTTGGTACTGGCAATGGAGCTACTGGTCTACCAGGACCTCCAGGACCACATGGACTTCCAGGTACGACATCAGAGCAACGAGGAACTTGTGTATTAGAATATTCTTGGTTTTGTTGTGCTGCTAAAGTAAGGAAATCATCCAAGATGGAGGACGGGAAAAATTTCTGGCTGTAAGAGCTGCTCCTTTTTTTGGGGTATTTTAGGTGTTGGAGGTGATTTCCCCGAATTCCAGGAACAGCAATTACTGTTTTATATGCTGTTATATTGTTTTGGAACTTTGGAAAAAAAAAGTCAAAACAACAGCAGTTTAAAAGGGAGAAGAGTATACAAAGGAAGCACATGGTGAGGACAGTGCAGGAGAGAGAGAGAGAGAAAATCTGCACAGTTACCGCCTTTGCTGTTTGAATTTGTGTATCGCTGGATATCGGAGTGCATCTGGGAAAATTAACAAACAGTGAAATTCACAACTAATCTTGGAGGGACTGTTGGGCGAAATTCACAGCACAGAATCCAATAAGTTAATTGTTGTTTTAAGTCTGTCCAATAGAAAGGCTGCAATAGTGAGTACAGTGGGTTCTTTCTTGATTATATGTTTTTGGAGATAAGTCTCTTGATTAAACTTAAAATATAAGCCATAGCTATTAATTTAACCTGGTGCAGAGTTTTGTAGAGGAATAAGACGGTGTTATTTTCTGGGTCTGTAGATTGTGAAGGAGCAAAAATGGCCTTTGCAGTGATATGTACTTCTTGTCAGAGGTGGGAGTTTAAAGAAAGTTTAAGGGTTACTACAGATTATATCTGCCATAAATGCTGTTGGATGCAAATCTTATCAGATCGAGTGGATCGGTTGGAGAGACAAATAGAAGCAATGAGGAATTTGCAACAGCTACAGTATGTGATGGATGGCAGTTATAGAAAGGGGGGAATGTCTCAGATACAGTCACATAGATGGGTTAACTCCAGGAAGGGTAAGAGAGGTAGGCAGCTAGAGCAGGAGTCTTTTGTGGATATACCCATTTCAAACAGGTATGCTGTTTTGGAAAATGTAGGGGGTGATGGATTCTCAGGGGAACGTAGCACAAACAGCCAAGTTTCTGGTATTGAGACTGGCTCTAATGCAACGTGGGGTACGTCAGCTTCCAAGAGATCAATTGTGTTCGGGGATTCTGTAGTCCGAGGTACAGACAGACGTTTCTGTGGCCAGCAGAGAAAAAGCAGAATGGTGTGTTGTTTCCCTGATGCCAGGATCAAGGATGTCTCAGAGAGGGTGCAGAATGTTCTCACGGGGGAGAGGGGCCAGCAGGAGGTCATTGTCCACATTGGAACCAACGACATTGGAAGCGAAAAGGTTGAGACTCTGAAGGGAGATTACAGAGAGTTAGGTAGAATTTTAAAAAGGAGGTCCTCAAGGGTAGTAATATCTGGATTATTCCCAGTGCTACGAGCTAGTAAGGGCAGGAATAGGAGGATAGAGCAGATGAATGTATGGCTGAGGAGCTGGTGTATAGGAGAAGGATTCACATTTTTGGATCATTGGAATCTCTTTTGGGGTAGAAGTGACCTGTACAAGAAGGATGGATTGCACCTAAATTGGAAGGGGACTAATATACTGGCAGGGAAATTTGCTAGAAATGCTTGGGAGGATTTAAACTAGTAAGGTGGTGGGGTGGGACCCAGGGAGATAGTGAGGAAAGAGATCGATCTGAGACGGGTACAGCTGAGAACAGAAGTGAGTCAAACAGTCAGGGAAGACAGGGACAAGGTAGGACTAATAAATTAAACTGCATTTATTTCAATGCAAGGGGCCTAACAGGGAAGGCAGATGAACTCAGGGCATGGTTAGGAACATGGGACTGGATATCATAGCAATTACGGAAACATGGCTCAGGGATGGGCAGGACTGGCAGCTGAATGTTCCAGAATACAAATGCTACAGGAAGGATAGAAAGGGAGGCAAAAGAGGAGGGGGAGTGGCATTTTTGATAAGGGATGGCATTACAGCTGTGCTAAGGGAGGATATTCCTGGAAATACATCCAGGGAAGTTATTTGGGTGGAACTGAGAAATAAGAAAGAGATGATCACCTTATAGGGATTGTATTATAGAACCCCTAATAGTCAGAGGGAAATTGAGAAACAAACTTGTAAGGAGATCTCTGCCTTCTGTAAGAATAATAGGGTAGTTATGGTAGGGGATTTTAACTTTCCAAACACCAACTGGGACTGCCATAATGTTAAAGATTTAGGTGGAGAGGAATTTCTTAAGTGTGTACAGGACACTTTTCTGATTCAGTATGTGGATGTACCTACTAGAGAAGGTGCAAAACTTGACCTACTCTTGGGAAATAAGGCAGGGCAGGTGACTGAGGTGTCAGTGGGGGAGCACTTTGGGGCCAGTGACCATAATTCTATTCGTTTTAAAATAGTGATGGAAAAGGATTGACCAGATCTAAAAGTTGAAGTTCGAAATTGGAGAAAGGCCAATTTTGATGGTATTAGGCAAGAACAGCTTGTCATGGAGCCCACAAGGGAGCAGGCTATTCTGGACCTAGTGCTATGTAATGAACCAGACTTTATAAAAAATCTTAAAGGAAGGGAACACTTAGAAAGCAGCGATCATAATATGGAAGAGTTCAGTCTGCAGTTTGAAAGAGAGAAGGCAAATTCGGATGTAATGGTGTTACAGTTAAATAAAGGTAATTATGAGGGCATGAGAGAGGAACTGACGAAAATAGACTGGAAGCAGAGCCTAGCAGGGAAGACAGTAGAGCAAAAATGGCAGGAGTTTGTGGGTAAAATTGAGGACACTGTACAGAGGTTCCCAAGAAGAGAAAGACTATCCGGGGAGGGATTAGACAGCCATGGCTGACAAAGGAAGTCAGGAAATCTATCAAAGAAAAAGAGAGAGCCTATAAAGGGGCCAAGAGCACTGGGAAATCAGAAGATTGGGAAGGCTACAAAAACAAATAGAGGATTGGTGTTTGGAAAGTTAAAATCCCCTACCATAACCACCCTATTATTCTTACAGAAGGCAGAAATCTCCTTACAAGTTTGTTTCTCAATTTCCCTCTGACTATTGGGGAGTCTATAATACAATCCCAATAAGTGAGGTTGGAGCGCAGAGCTGGTCGGGAAGGTAAGCGATTGATATTTGAGTGGGTGTGTTCTAGTCCCCAGGCCCTACACAGTAGGGCCTCCCTCCCATCCTCCTCCTCTAACCTAACTTTAAAGTTCACAGGTAAGCTACTCAGTGTTCTTGCTTTGGAGACGAGGTGTAGAGTAATGGCAGCGCAGGCAGTGGAATGTTCCTCCTGCCGGATGTTTGTGGTAGGGGTGACCACCGATACTCCTGCCGACTTCATCTGCAGGAAATGCAGTCAGATCCTGCTCCTCACAGAACGAGTTAGGGAACTGGAACTGGAGTTGAATGAACTGAGGATTATTCGAGAGGCTGAGAAGGTGATAGACAGAAGCTACAGGGACATAGTTACGCCAGAGAACAGAGGTAGCTGGGAACAGTTAGAGGTGGGAAGGGGAGGAAGCAGGCAGTGCAGGGATCCCCTGTGGTCATTCCTCTAAATAATAAGTATACCGCTTTGGATACTGGTGGGGGGGACAGCCTAGCAGGGGTAAGCTGCAGTGACCGGGTCTGTGGCGTGAGGTCTGGCTCTGAGACTCAGAAGGGAAAGGGGGAGAGGAGGAGAGCGCTAGTTATAGGAGACTCTATAGTTAGAGGGACAGACAGGCATTTCTGTGGACATGGGCGAGACTCTCGGATGGTTTGTTGCCTCCCAGGTGCCAGGGTCCGAGACGTCTCGGACCGTGTCTTCAGAATCCTTAAGGGGGAGGGTGTGCAGCCAGAAGTCGTGGTGCACGTTGGCACCAACAACATAGGTAGGAAGAGGGGTGGGGAGGTCATTCAAGAGCTCAGGGAGTTAGGCTGGAAGCTAAAAGCTAGGACAGACAGAGTCGTCATCTCTGGGTTGTTGCCGGTGCCACGTGACAGTGAGGCAAGGAATAGGGAGAGAGTGCAGATGAACACGTGACTGCAAGGATGGTGTAGGAGGGAGGGCTTCAGGTATTTGGACAATTGGACTGCATTCTGGGGAAGGTGGGACCTGTACAAGCAGGACGGGTTGCACCTGAACCAGAAGGGCTCCAATATCCTGGGGGGTAGGTTTGCTAGCAATCTTCGGGGCGGTTTAAACTAATTTGGCAGGGGGGTGGGATCTGGACTTGTAGTCCAGCAAGTAGGCTAGCTGTTTGTCAGGATGTCCAAGAATGTAGGGAGGCTGTGAAGAAGGTAGCACTGACAGGGAATACTTGCGGACACAGAGATGGGTTCAAGTGCGTATACTTCAACGCAAGGAGTATCAGAAATAAGGTGGGTGAACTTAAGGCACGGATCGGTACCTGGGACTACGATGTTGTGGCCATCACGGAAACGTGGATAGAAGAGGGACAGGAATGGTTGTTGGAGGTTCCTGGTTACAGATGTTTCAGTAGGATTAGGGAGGGTGGTAAAAAAGGAGGGAGGGGGTGGCGTTGCTAATTAGAAATGGTATAACGGCTGCAGAAAGGCAGTTCGAGGGGGATCTGCCTTTAGAGGTAGTATGGGCTGAAGTCAGAAATAGGAAAGGTGCAGTCACCTTGTTGGGTGTTTACTATAGGCCCCCCAATAGCAGCAGAGATGTGGAGAAACAGATTGGGAAACAGATTTTGGAAAGGTGCAGAAGCCACAGGGTAGTAGTCATGGGCGATTTCAATTTCCCAAATATTGATTGGAAGCTCTTTAGATCAAGTAGATTGGATGGGGCGGTGTTTGTGCAGTGTGTCCAGGAAGCTTTTCTAACTCAGTATGTAGATTGTCCGACCAGAGGGGAGGCCATTTTGGATTTGGTACTCGGTAATGAACCGGGACAAGTGATGGGCTTGTTAGTGGGTGAACATTTTGGTGATGGTGACCACAATTCTGTGACTTTCACCTTGGTTATGGAAAGAGATAGGTGCGTGCAACAGAGTAGGTTTTACAATTGGGGGAAGGGTAATTACGATGCTGTAAGACAGGATCTGAGGAGCATAAGTTGGGAGCATAGGCTGTCAGGGAAGGATGTCGTGGAAATGTGGAACTTTTTCAAGGAACAGATAGGACGTGTCCTTGATATGTATGTACCTGTCAGGCAGGAAAGAAATGGTCGTGTGAGGGAACCTTGGTTGACGAGGGAAGTTGAATGTCTTGTAAAGAGGAAGAAGGAGGCTTACATAAGGTTGAGGAAACAGGGTTCAGACAGAGCAGTGGAGGGATACAGGACAGCCAGAAGGGACCTGAAGAAAGGGATTAGGAGAGCTAAGAGAGGGCATGAAAAATCTTTGGCGGACAGGATCAAGGATAACCCAAAGGCATTTTATGCGTATGTGAGAAACATGAGAATGACGAGAACGAGGGTAGGTCCAATCAAGGACAGTAGTGGGAGACTGTGTATTGAGTCGGAAGAGATAGAAGAGGTCTTGAATGAGTACTTCTCTTCAGTATTTACGAATGAGAGGGACCGTATTGTTGACGAGGAGAGTGTGAAACGGACTGGTAAGCTAGAGGAGATACTTGTTATGAAGGAAGATGTGTTGGACATTTTGAACAACTTGAGGATAGACAAGTCTCCCGGGCCTGATGGGATATATCCTAGGATTATGTGGGAAGCAAGAGAGGAAATTGCAGTACCGTTGGCAATGATCTTTTCATCTTCACTGTCAACGGGGGTGGCACCAGGGGACTGGAGAGTGGTGAATGTTGTGCCCCTGTTCAAAAAAGGGAATAGGGATAACCCCGGGAATTACAGGCCAGTTAGTCTTACTTCGGTGGTAGGTAAAGTAATGGAAAGGGTACTGAGGGATAGGATTTATGAGTATCTGGAAAGACACTGCTTGATTAGGGACAGCCAGCATGGATTTGTGAAGGGTAGGTCTTGCCTTACAAGTCTGATTGAATTCTTTGAGGAGGTGACCAAGCATGTGGATGAGGGTAGAGCAGTGGATGTAGTATACATGGATTTTAGTAAGGCATTTGATAAGGTTCCCCATGGTAGGCTTATGCGGAAAGTCAGGAGGCATGGGATAGAGGGAAATTTGGCCAATTGGATAGAAAACTGGCTAACCGGTCGAAGTCAGAGAATAGTGGTAGATGGTAAATATTCAGCCTGGAGCCCAGTTACAAGTGGAGGTCCGCAGGGATCAGTTCTGGGTCCTCTGCTGTTCGTAATTTTTATTAATGACTTGGATGAGGGAGTCGAAGGGTGGGTCAGTAAATTTGCAGATGATACGAAGATTGGTGGAGTTGTGGATAGTGAGGAGGGCTGTTGTTGGCTGCAAAGGGACTTAGATATGATGCAGAGCTGGGCTGAGGAGTGGCAGATGGAGTTCAACCCTGCCAAGTGTGAGGTTGTCCATTTTGGAAAGACAAATAAGAATGCGGAATACAGGGTTAACGGTAGGGTTCTTAGTGAGGTGGAGGAACAGAGGGATCTTGGGGTCTATGTTCATAGATCTTTGAAAGTTGCCACTCAGGTGGATAGAGCTTGTAAGAAGGCCTATGGTGTATTAGCGTTCATTAGCAGAGGGATTGAATTCAAGAGTCGTGAAGTGATGTTGCAGCTGTACAGGACTTTGGTTAGGCTACATTTGGAGTACTGTGTGCAGTTCTGGTCGCCTCACTTTAGGAAAGATGTGGAAGCTTTGGAGAGGGTGCAGAGAAGATTTACCAGGATGTTGCCTGGAATGGAGAATAGGTCGTACGAGGATAGGTTGAGAGTGCTCGGCCTTTTCTCGTTGGAACGGCGAAGGATGAGGGGTGACTTGATAGAGGTTTATAAGATGATCAGAGGAATAGATAGAGTAGACAGTCAGAAACTTTTTCCCTGGGTACAACAGAGTGTTACAAGGGGACATAAATTTAAGGTGAAGGGTGGAAGGTATAGGGGAGATGTCAGGGGTGGGTTCTTTACCCAGAGAGTGGTGGGGGCATGGAATGCGCTGCCTGTGGGAGTGGTAGAGTCAGAATCTTTGGTGACCTTTAAGCGGCAATTGGATAGGTACATGGATAGGTGCTTAAGCTAAGACAAATGTTCGGCACAATGTCTAGGGACGAAGGGCCTGTTCTGTGCTGTTCTATGTTCTATAACAAAGAGAGAAATAAGGAAGGAGAGGATCAAATATGAAGGTAGGCTAGCCAGTAATATTAGAAATGATAGTAAAAGTTTATTTCAATACATAAGAAACAAACGGCAGGCAAGAGTAGAACATTGGGCCACTTCAAACTGATGCTGGAAGCCTAGTGATAGGAGATAAGGAAATAGCAGGAGAACTTAATAAGTACTTTGCGTCAGACTTCACAGTGGAAGACATGAGTAATATCCCAACAATTAAAGGGAGTCAGGGGGCTGAGTTGAGTATGGTTGCCATTACAAAAGAGAAAGTGCTAGAAAAGCTAAAAGGTCTTAAAATTGATAAATCTCCTGGCCCTGATGGGTTACATCCTAGAGTTCTGAGGGAGGTGGCTGAGGAAATAGCGGAGGCGTTGGTTGAGATCTTTCAAAAGTCACTGGAGTCACGGAAAGTCCCGGATGATTGGAAGATCACTGTTGTAACCCCCTTGTTCAAGAAAGGATCAAGGCAAAAGATGGAAAATTATAGGCCAATTAGCCTAACCTCGGTTGTTGGTAAAATTCTAGAATCCATCATTAAGGATGAGGTTTCTAAATTCTTGGAAGAGCAGGGTCGGATTAGAACAAGTCAATATGGATTTAGTAAGGGGACGTCGTGCCTGATAAACCTGTTGGAGTTCTTTGAAGAGGTGATAAGTAGGTTAGACCGAGGAAACCCAGTGGATGTGGTCTACCTAGACTTCCAAAAGGCCTTTGATAAGGTGCCACACGGGAGGCTGCTGAGCAAGGTGAGGGCCCATGGTGTTCGAGGTGAGCTACTGGTATGGATTGAGGATTGGCTGTCTGACAGAAGGCAGAGAGTTGGGATAAAAGGTTCTTTTTCGGAATGGCAGCCGGTGACAAGCGGTGTCCGCAGGGTTCAGTGTTGGGGCCGCAGCTGTTCACATTATATATTAATGATCTGGATGAAGGGACTGGGGGCATTCTAGCAAAGTTTGCCGATGATACAAAGTTAGGTGGGCAGGCAGGTAGTACTGAGGAAGTGGGGAGGCTGCAGAAGGATCGAGACAGTTTGGAGGAGTGGTCCAGGAAATGGTTGATGGAATTCAATGTGAGCAAATGCAAGGTCTTGCACTTTGGGAAAAAGAATAGAAGCATGGATTACTTTCTAAACGGTGAGAAAATTCGTAAAGCCAAAGTACAGAGGGATCTGGGACTACTAGTTGAGGATTCTCTAAAGGTAAACATGCAGGTTGAGTCCGTGATTAAGAAAGCGAATGCAATGTTGTCAATTATCTCAAGAGAGTTGGAATATAAAAGCACTGTTGTGCTACTGAGACTTTATAAAGCTCTGGTTCGGCCCCATTTGGAGTACTGTGTCCCGTTTTGGTCCCCACACCTCAGGAAGGACATACTGGCACTGGAGCGTGTCCAGCGGAGATTCACACGGATGATCCCTGGAATGGTAGGTCTAACATATGAGGAACGGCTGAGGATCCTGGGATTGTATTCATTGGAGTTTAGAAGATTAAGGGGAGATCTAATAGAAACTTACAAGACAATACATGGCTTGGAGAGGGTGGACACTAGAAAATTGTTTCCGTTAGGCGAGGAGACTAGGACCCGTGGACACAGCCTTAGAATTAGAGGGGGTAAATTCAGAACAGAAATGCGGAGACATTTCTTCAGCCAGAGAGTGGTGGGGCTGTGGAATTCATTGCCACAGAGTGCAGTGGAGGCTGGGACGCTAAATGTCTTCAAGGTAGAAATTGATAAATTCTTGATATCACACGGAATTAAGGGCTATGGGGAGAATCCGGGTAAGTGGAGTTGAAATGCCCATCAGCCATGATTGAATGGCGGAGTGACTCTATTCTTACTTCCACTCCTATGTCTTATGGTCTTAACTTTCAAAAGCTGATTGGGGACAGATTTTCGCAGGTAAAGGGATGGTTGGAAAATGGGAAGCCTTCAGAAATGAGATAACAAGAATCCAGAGAAAGTATATTCCTGTCAGGGTGAAAGGGAAGGCTGGTAGCTATAGGGAATGCTGGATGACTAAAGAAATTGAGGGTTTGGTTAAGAAAAAGAAGGAAGCATATGTCAGGTATAGACAGGATAGAACGAGTGAATCCTTAGAAGAGTATAAAGAAAGTATGAGTATCCTTAAGAGGGAAATCAGGAGGGCAAAACGGGGACATGAGATAGCTTTGGCAAATAGAATTAAGGAGAATCCAAAGGGTTTTTACAAATATATTAAGGACAAAAGGGTAACTAGGGAGAGAATAGGGCCCCTCAAAGATCAGCAAGGCGGCCTTTGTATGGAGCCACAGAAAATCGGGGAGATACTAAATGAATATTCTGCATCAGTATTTACTGTGGAAAAGGATATGGAAGATATAGACTGTCGGGAAATAGATGGTGACATCTTGCAAAATGTCCAGATTACAGAGGAGGAAGTGCTGGATGTCTTGAAACAGTTAAAGGTGGATAAATCCCCAGGACCTGATCAGGTGTACCCGAGAACTCTGTGGGAAGCTAGAGAAGTATTTGCTGGGCCTCTTGCTGAGATATTTGTATCATCGATAGTCACAGGTGAGGTGCCGGAAGACTGAAGGTTGGCAAACGTGGTGCCACTGTTTAAGAAAGGTGGTAAGGACAAGCCAGGGAACTATAGACCAGTGAGCCTGACCTCGGTGGTGGGCAAGTTGTTGGAAGGAATCCTGAGGGACAGGATGTACATGGATTTGGAAAGGCAAGGACTGATTCGGGGTAGTCAACATGGCTTTGTGCGTGGGAAATCATGTCCCACAAACTTGATTGAGTTTTTTGATGAAGTAACAAAGAAGATTGATGAGGGCAGAGCAGTAGATGTGATCTATATGGACTTCAGTAAGGCATTCGATAAGGGTCCCCATGGTAGACTGATTAGCAAGGTTAGATCTCATGGAATACAGGGAGAACCATCCATTTGGATACAGAACTGGCTCAAAGGTAGAAGACAGAGGGTGGTAGTGGAGGGTTGTTTTTCAGAGTGGAGGCCTATGACCAGTGGAGTGCAACAAGGATCGGTGCTGGGCCCTCTACTTTTTGTCATTTATATAAATGATTTGGATGCGAGCATAAGAGGTACAGTTAGTAAGTTTGCAGATGACACCAAAATTGGAGGTGTAGTGGACAGCGAAGAGGGTTACCTCAGATTACAACAGGATCTTGACCAGATGGGCCAATGGGCTGAGAAGTGGCAGATGGAGTTTAATTCAGATAAATGCGAGGTGCTGCATTTTGAGAAAGTAAATCTTAGCAGGACTTATACACTTAATGGTAAGGTCCTAGGGAGTGTTGCTGAACAAAGAGACCTTGGAGTGCAGGTTCATAGCTACTTAAAAGTAGAGTCGCAGGTAGATAGGATAGTGAAGAAGGCGTTTGGTATGCTTTCCTTTATTGGTCAGAGTATTGAGTACAGGAGTTGGAAGGTCATGTTGCAGCTGAACAGTACATTGGTTAGGCCACTGTTGGAATATTGCGTGCAATTCTGGTCTCCTTCCTATCGGAAAGATGTTGTGAAACATGAAAGGGTTCAGAAAAGATTTACAAGGATGTTGCCAGGGTTGGAGGATCTGAGCTAAAGGGAGAGGCTGAACAGGCTGGGGCTGTTTTCCCTGGAGCGTCGGAGGCTGAGGGATGACCTTATAGAGGTTTACAAAATTATGAGGGGCATGGATAGGATAAAGGCAAAGTCTTTTCCCTGGGGTTGGGGAGTCTAGAACTAGAGGGCACAGGTTTAGGGTGAGAGGGGAAAGATATAAAAGAGACCTATGGGGCAACCTTTTCATGCAGAGGGTGGTCCGTGTATGGAATGAGCTGCCAGAGGATGTGGTGGAGGCTGGTACAATTGCAACATTTAAGAGGCATTTGGATTGGTATATGAATAGGAAGGGTTTGGAGGGATACATGCCGAGTGCTGGCAGGTGGGACTAGATTGGGTTGGGATATCTGGTCGGCACGGATGGGTTGGACCAAAGGGTCTGTTTCCGTGCTGTACATCTCTATGACTCTATAAGTTTTTTATTGACGGATTTTTCTGTGATTTCATCTTGCCACAGGGCTGCGTAACAGAGTGAGATCATGTGACATTGCATCACTTCCTCTGACGCACAGTTTGTCTCATTAGCATATTAGGCAAAAGTGAGAACTGCAAATGGTTGGAGATTAGAGTCGAGAGTGTGTTGTTGGTAAAGCACATCAAGGAATTCTTGATGAAGGGCTTTTGCCTGAAACATCGATTTTCCTGCTCGGATGCTGCCGGACCTGCTGTGCTTTTCCAGCAACACACTCTTGACTCATTAGCATATCACGCAGTCAGACTTAACCTTTTACACTAATCTTCCTGACTCCTTATCTCTCTGATTTTACACAAGGATAACTGCTATGGTAATCTCACTGCTCTAAGCAACAATTGGTGGCGATTTGGAATTTGAGCCCTTTGTGTAGACTCTCAGACTCTGCAGGGCAGAATGAGAAATGACAGGCGACTGCAGTTATACAATCTGGATCTCTCGATCAATGCATCGTCTCTCGTCTATCTGACTATTTCAACTGTTGTGTAGCTTTTGTGTAGAAACTAGTAGGTGTCTGCTTTTGGATTTCAGGTCAACCAGGATTGCCAGGAATGAAAGGAGATCGTGGGCTACCTGGTCCAATTGGAACTTTGGGACCGCCTGTAAGTGCTGGGGGAGGAGAAGATGTAGAATGGATCTTCATTGCCTATCATGGTAACACTAGATGTCCACTGGCTGACCTAATTGACAATATGGGCTCCAGGCTAGAGACCTATAGTCAAAGATCAATAAAGAGTGTTGTGGCCTCTAAAAATAAAAGGATTTGCACCTTTGTGCATTACTTATGTTCCCCTTCTCCCTTGCTTTCTTTGAATTTGATCTTGGATGCATGTTTTAAATTTCCTCAATTCAGTCATATACATTTTGAAAATCTAAGGCTTTGGTTAATAATCCTCTGGCCATTAAAGAGCATTTTCAGTTCTTAATGGAAGTATCTTACTTCACAGCCAGTCTTTCTGTCTTTCCCATTTCTAGGGTTTACCAGGCCCTCCTGGTTTTCCAGGAGCCCGTGGCCCAAAAGGTGACCGTGGAGACGGCTTTGGCTTTCCAGGCCCAAAAGGTGATCGAGGGAATCCTGGTTTCCCAGGATCCCCAGGACTTCCAGGATTAGATGGCACCCCAGGAAGAAACGGCCTGCCAGGTTCACCTGGTCCTAAAGGTGTACCTGTGAGTAATTATTCTGCTACTTCAGTACAGATTTCTTAAAGAAAGTGACTAACAATGATCTGCTATGTCAGGGGAGGATAATTGAGTATCTTTGACTGTTCTCCTACATGGTGGATATATATAAAGGTCTTGGTCAAGATCCATTAGAGAGCTGCAAAAATGATTCCCGGCTTATAGAAATTTAACTATTCAAAGAGATTTAGCGATTTTGGGCTATTTAGTTTACAAAAACATGAACTTACAGCCAACCTGGTAGAGGTGTAGAAAACTGCTAAAGGGCTTGATGCTATCCATTTTGGTAGATTATTCCAGGTTAATACTATTAGGGAAGGCATGAGTTTAAACAAGTTAAGAGTCGGAATATTTTGAATATTAAGCAGTTCTTTTCCCAAAGAGTAATGAGTCTCAGAAACATACCACAGTCTGGTGTCATGAGTTCAGTATGTCTTTGAAACAAAGCTGGAGCAGTTCTTGCATAATCCATGTCATCTCATGGAAAAAGTGGGAAAGCGAGTAGTGTAGATGACACAAAGGGTAGCGACTCATCAGGGGCCGAATGACATGGGTGATTTGTGGCAGAATAGTGTGATTAGTCCAATGAGGCTTATTTCAAAAAACATCACACCATCTTTTATGTATTTGCCAGCAATAAGGTGAGTTCCTCACGAGGTAGTGGTGAGTTGCCAACTAAGCGGCATTACAGCTTGCCTTATTAATGCCATAACTTGTCTCATTAATGTTTAGCTACTCAATGTGCCAAAGAAACCAGAGACTGAGAATTCTCCAGTTGGAAGTTAGAGTGGGTACTTGGCAATCAGCTTACTACTTGCTTCAAAGACTATGTTAGACACTGTACACCATGCTCCATCATAGATACCAGCCACAAGTACCCCGTGTTAACCAACATTGGCTTCCGACATGTGCCAGCCTCTAACAGCCTATATGGCACATTTCTGATCCACTTGCAGGCCACTTCTGCACTGCAAAGCGACATCTTGGGCAGTACCAGCAACTATCCTTGTAATATTGCAGGAAGGGTGCTGTGCTTAGGACATGCACCCAGTTCATGGGTTGGGCCACCTCCTGGCTGTTGGCATACGGTCACACATTCACTCTGAGCCTACCCGAATGCTCACAGCATCCCTGTATTGCATTGTTTTGTCTTGACTTTTTATGTTTCTCCCCATCAGCCAGATGCATAGGACTGCTGTATTGCCATGCATTATGATACAAACCAAGCCGGCAAGCGTGTCATAGTTGTCAGAGTCATCAGTCAAGTCAATAGAAATAGTCTTCGGCAAGTAGGTTCCCAAATAAGTCAAGGGCAGCCTCTGATAACAGTCCTGGGGTTCACTCAGTCAGTCAGAGACATGGAGATGTACAGCACAGAAACTGACCCTTCAGTCCAATTCATCCATGACAACCAGGTATCCCAACCCAATCTAGTCCCACCTGCCAGCACTTGGCCCATATCCCTGTAAAGCCTTCCTATTCATATGCCCATCCAGATGCATTTTAACTGTTGCAATTGTACCAATGTCTACCACTTCAGCTGGCAGCTCATTCCATACATTCAACACTCGCGGTGTGAAAAAGTTTCCCTTAGGTCCCTTTTATATCTTTCCCCTCTCACCCTAGTTCTGGACTCCCCCACCCCAGGAAAAAGACTTTGTCTATTTATCCTATCTATGCCCCTCATGATTTTTTAAACCTCTATAAAATCATGAGGGACATGGACAGGGTCAGCCGTTTGAGGTGGTCAGATTCAGGATACAGTTCTGATAACAGACGAGGAGCTATACGCCCTGCAGCCTATCACCTGACTTGACTCTGTCTTCCCTGATGGGGGGGGGGCAGAGAAGGGAGGGGGATGGTGTCAATTTCCATCTGGAATAAGAGAGAGGGTGGTACCATAGCAGATGAAAGTGGATGGCACAGATGTTAATTTTAGGAATTTGCCCTGAGAGAGTGAGTAGGGAGCACAGAGGACCTACAGGGTTAGTGTTATCAGGATTGAGATAGATGACAGCAGTTGTGGAAAGATATTTCAGACAGTAGTGAGTATGATAGAGCATGAGCCTGAAGAGGAGATGAGTGCGGTAGCAGAGATCGAGTGGGTGACAGGTATCAGAGAGGAGATGGTGGCACTCATTCTGGTGGCATTAGGAAGGTTGTTGACCTTCTTCCTAGGTTGCTGGACATTCCGCCAATTGGTTGACACAGTGACACGGTGGCTTAGTGGTTAGCACTGCTGCCTCACGGCGCCAGGGACTCAGGTTCAATTCCAGCCTCAGGCGACTGTCTGTGTGGAGCTTGCACATTCTCATTGTGTCTGCGTGGGTTTCCTTCGGGTGCTCTGGTTTCCTCCCACAATCCAAAGATGTGCAGGTTAGGTAAATTAGCCATGCTAAATTGCCCATGTGTTTAGAGATGCATAGGTTAGGTGCACTAGTCAGGGGTCAATGTAGGGTAATGAATTTGGGTGGGGTAATCTTCGGAGGGTTGGTATGGACTTGTTGGGCCGAAGGGCCTGTTTCCACACTGTTGGGATTCTAAGAAAAGTATTGACCTAGGAGGCAATTTGGGGTGACCTTAGCATGCTCTGATGTAATCTGCTGCTCCTTGGGAAATAGGAAATCCCACCTGTACACCACCTCATCCAGTAGGGCCCTGCCCACAAAGTGGGGTGATGAACTCTTCCTGTCTGGAGTAACTGTCAGGAATCCTGCAGGGAAGCTCTGGACTCACGGAGGTGTGCAACAGCCTTTTAAAGATAACACTAGTGCCAGAGGTGCTGTTCAATTCTAGAACATTGGGGCAGAAGTGAGTTGTTCCAAGAATGGTGTGCATTAGGATGGGGCTTGAATTGGATGAAAAGGATGCCATAGGTGCAGGGTAGGTAACTAATGGGATATATTTTATAAGAAAAGGTGGTAAAACTTGGCCTCACAACAAGAAACACTTCAAAACACCCAACACAAGTTGCATGTCGCCATAAAAACATAATATTCAGCCCATCAAGTCTATAGGGGAATACAGACAGATTAAATGAGGGGACAAAGACATTGCAAGTGGAATATAATGTGGAAAACTATGAGGGTGTGCACTTTGGCAAGAAAAATTAAAGAACTGAATGTTATTTGAATGGAAAAAGACTGTAGAAAGCTACAGCATAGAAGGATTTGGAGGTCTCCGTTGTATGAATCACAAAAAGCTAACATCAGTGTTCATCAGGTAATAGGGAAGTCAAATGGACTGTTGATCTTTGTTCTGGAAGGAAGGGAGTAGAAAAATAAGGAGGTTCTGCTAAAACTATACAGTGCAGTGGTCAGACTGCAGCTATAATGAGCCCTCTATTTAAGGAAATATATACAGGCATTGGAGGCAGTTCGGAGAAGTTTCACTCGATTGATCCAGGCATGGAGGGATTGTCATATGAGGTTGGGTATGCTGGGCCTGTAACCAATGGATTTTAGAGAATGAGAGGCACCCTTATTAAAAAATAGAATACTCATCAATTACTTGATAGGGTAGATGTGGAAAGGTTGTTTCCCTTAGCAAGAGAGTCGAGGTCATAGGGCATAAACATAGAGTAAGGGGTCACCCATTGAAGTCAGAGATGAGATGAAATTTCTTGTCTCAGAAGTTAGTGAATTGATGGAATTCTTTACCACAGAGATCCTTTTGAGGTTGGTTTAAGTTCAAGGCTGTGATTGACAGATTTTTAATTAGTAGGAGAATCAAGGGTTATGAGGTCAAGGCAGCAAAATCATGTTGGGGATGATCTCATCAGCCATGTTTTCAATGAATATAAAAGCAGATATGATTGGACAAAAAGCTTACTTCTTCTGCTCCAATGTCTTATGGTCTTAGTTTTGATGAACAGAGGTTTTCTTTTTACTTTATTGCCCATTGGGCATTTCCCTTTTTGCCATATTCCAGGTGAGTACAGGCTACAGAAGTGAAGTGTGCAGCGGAGGTTTAAGAGGTAAAGATGTATCTCTTCATGGTGCACGAGCCACCGTGATATGGATAGGCTTGGTGGGTCAGTTTGTGTTTTCCTGACCATCAATTTCCTGTGGTTGTGCTGGCTCAAACATTTGCTCCTCGAAAACTGCCTGAGGATTTGGATTTTCAGCACACTATTGCCATCAAGACATGTTTCCAAAACTCTTTTCTTCTTCACACATGGGATATGGGGATTGATGGCATCGTTAAGGAGGGAATTCCAGGAATTTGACCCAGCGACACTGAAGGATCAACAATATATTTTCAAGTCAGAATGGTGAATGGCCTGAACAGGAACTCACATGTGATGTTCCCATGTATCTGCTGCCCTTGTCCTTCCAGCT
Source organism: Chiloscyllium plagiosum (assembly GCF_037043375.1). NCBI lineage: Eukaryota > Metazoa > Chordata > Chondrichthyes > Orectolobiformes > Hemiscylliidae > Chiloscyllium > Chiloscyllium plagiosum. Next base: position 23,589,685 of record NW_028270149.1, read on the forward strand.
GGAAGAGTTTGTGGGATTGGGAGGTATTGTTGCAGGATCTCTGGTGAATTTCTGTAGTCTGTCTCATAGTTGGTGCGCATCGCTGCTACTGAAATGCTACTGAAAAGACAGCTATCTGGAGCTGGATGTCAGACTACTCTTACTATATCTAGAGACTTTCAAAGCTCTGTTCAACATCAGTAGAGGGTAAGAGAAACATTAATTGAGGGAAATAATCAACATACACTTGAAGGGTTTTGAGTTAAGTATCTTAGAAACTCTACAGTGTGGAAACAGGCCCTTCAGCCCAATAAGACCACACTGACCCTCTGAGGAGTATCCCACCCAAACCCATTCCCATGCTCTACTACTTTGCATTCACTTCTGACTAATGCACCTAACCTACAATCCCTGAACACTATAGGCAATTTAGCATGGCCTGCGCATCTTTGGACTGTGTGAGGAAACCAGAGCACCCAGAGGAAACCCAAGCAGACAAGGGGGGAATGTGCAAACTCCACACAGACAGTTGCCCGAGGCGGGAATCGAACCCAGGACCCTAGCGCTGTGAGGCAGCACTGAGCCACCGTGCTGCCCAAAATAGAGATAATCAGCATGCTTTTGTAATGGAGTGGATAATCCTTAATTTTAATCATTACTTGAAAGCTTTTGTGATTTGTATTCCAAATAAATGGATGTTCAGATTTTTGTTTTTGTGGAATGTGCTGACTGTGGAAGGTGGAATCTTCTACCTCCCCTCGGTATTAATAAGTACATGGAACTTTTTTAGGGTGGCTTGGCCTTCAAAGGAGCAATCGGACTCCCTGGAGATCCAGGCCCAATTGGATTTCCAGGAGAGAGAGGTCCCCCAGGCCCACCAGGATTTGGTCCACCAGGCTATCCAGGGGAGAAAGGTGCTCAGGGAGTATCAGGTCGCCCTGGAGCCCCTGGAGCTCCAGGTAAGTCAACAATATCTAATTAACTTCATTCTGCTATGTTAGACACATTCTCAATTACAAGATTAGGAAAATGAGCTCATAACTTAGAAATAGCTTGTGAGAAATCCATGATTATTTCCTTCTCAAGGTAGGTGCTTTAATAAAATGCTGCATTTACTAACATAAGAAAAAAGCAGTTTGAGAGGAATGGTTGTGTTAAATGGTTGTGATCTGTTAGCCTTCAGTTTGTCTCCCTGTGCCAAGTTGAGAAACTTATTAAAGGCAGTCAATTGTCCAACATCCTCTAGATGGGTGTTATATTGGGCACACAGCTCCTTCAGGCACAGGCCGTTATGAAGACATTCTTGTCCCTGACAGGATAGAGCCTGTACTTGCGAAAGGAACAAGATATTCTTGCTACAAGGTGATCTCAGAGGGAAAAGGAGGCTGTGATAAAGGTCTCACCATTCCCAGCTGCCCCTTGATATTTAGTCAACTGAATGGGAAGGTGGACAAAGGGAGGGAATTATTCAGGATTTACAAGCTTTAACTCAACATTTTATCAGCTTAAAGAAGGAATTGTTCCAGCACACAACAGGACCAATGAATGCTACACATGTGATCTAGTCACCATTAAAACTTGACACCAGCCTTGGGTGTTATGTCTGCTGTCTATTCTGATTGTGCTGTACTCAAACTATCACTTATTAATAAAACATTTTAAACCTTTGAATTAAACCAACAGTAACTCCTTAACTCTCTTTTGAGCAAAATCATGCAGTATTCAAATATTGATGCACCCCTTTCTCTGACTAATGTAACCAGTGTGTGTTGGGATCCAACTTATTTGGTATTGTTAGCCAAATTCATGAAATCATTATACAATAGCTTAAGACTACAATATATAGGAGCAGAATTAGGCCATTTAACCCATCCAGTCTGTTCCACCATCGGATCACAGCTGATATGTTTCTCAACCCCCATCTCCTGCCTTCTCCCTGTAACCTTTGACCCTCTTACAAATCAAGAACCGATCTATCTCTGTCTGAAGTATATAGAATGACTTGGCCTCCACAGCCCTCTGCAACAATGAGTTCCACAGATTCATTACCCTCTGGAAGGAGGCCATTTAATCCATCAAGTTTGCAGCAGTCCCGTATTCTTACCCTATATCTTTGAAATGTTTTCTCTTTCAATTAATTTTTCCAAATGCCTTTTTGAATCAAAATCCACCATGTTATCAGACATTGACTTCAAACACAAATCACTTACTGCATGATTGCTCATGTTTTTATTTTTGCCAAGCATCTTTAATTTGTTCCAACTTTCTAAAAACTTCACCTGAGATCACAGAGCTCATGTTGAGATAATTTGGACTATCATGACTATCATGATAGAGTAGTTAGCTCCATACTCCATTTTTGCCCAGACTCTGTAACTCCCTTATTGTCAAGTACCAATCAAAATTCCTTATTAAATTATGCATGGTGACAGTGTCCACCACCTTTTCAGCGATCATGAGTTGTTAGTGCTTTTTAGCCCATGCAGAGTTGTCTAATGTTCTATCGCACTTGGTGTTTGTGGGAACCATCATTAATCCTTTGCCATTCTGACCAGGTGCTAAAGGTGATTCTGGTCAAACAGTCTCTGAGCCTGGTCCAAGAGGTCCACCAGGGATACCAGGTGAACCTGGATTGGCTGGTCGCCCAGGTAAGATGCTTCAGCTGTCTGTACAACATGAAGAACTTTGTCCCTACTTGTGCATACTTTGCCAGGACAAATTAACTAGGGGGGGGAGTTATGCTAGTTAAAAATGTTTCTGATTGGAGACAGAGTGAAGTTGATACAGCAAATGGAAATCTGTGCTGTAAAATGAATAATGGGTGTCGCTAAAGAGGGGGAGGTAAACCTTGTCAAGCATTTGGAAGCTAAATATCTTGAACAGTTTGTCAAGCAGGCAACCTCTCCAGCAAGTAAGAACAGCTGCCTTTACTGCCATTGAAGAAGCCTTGCTGACATGGTCCATGGCAGCTTGAGCAGAGAATGTTCTCACCTCCTGTACAATACTGCAGGGAAGGGATTCGGACCACAAGATGTTTACCTCAGCAATGAGTGGTTGGGCCAATTCAGGAGAAGGCATGGCAACATCTTCTGCACAGGATGCAGTGCACAAGGGACAGTTACAATGGCAATGACAGATGATTGGCTGCAAAATGGTCTTGCCTGTGTCCTGACAGTAATGCACCAAAAAACATTTCTAATGCTGATGGAACCAAACTGTTTTACTGCGCTGAAAATTACCAAAGGTCACCTCAGTGGGTTTCATGGAGAGTTTCCCTCTATGTTATCAGTTATCTCTGCTGCTAATTTCAATAATCACACCTCGATGATGCTGCTCCTGTACTAACTCACACCTAACAACAACAATCTAGATTAGTGTGGTGCTGGAAAAGCACAGCAGGTCAGGCAGCATCCGAGGAGCGAGAAAATTGACATTTCGGGCAAAAGCCCTTCATCGGGAATGAAGACAGGGAGCCTCCAGCCTTTTGCCCAATGATAACAGACCTACTCACCACTTCTGAGACTTCTGTCCATGTTTAAAGGCTAACTGTGCATCACATCTGTTGATAGTTTGCTGAAGGCAAGGATATGCTATTGTCAATGCTGCACAATTCTAAGGTTGTAGCTGAGGAAGTGAAGTTGGCATCCCATTTCACCAGCAGGGTCCTGGTAGTCGTGGTGGATGGGCTGATGGATAGGAGGGCCATCCTCGTTCCTCAGGATAACAGATGGGACAATGGCACCAGACCCTGCCAGCCTGATCTGAAGTTGCCGCCCTGGTCTGTGAGGTGCGCACTGCCCAGGGAATGCCCAGCAATGTGGGAAAAAGGTGAATAACTAGACATGCAGGACTGTCTGTGGCCCACGCTCTGGACTATAACGGGATAGAATGCCTGACTGTGAACACACCAAGCAGCTGACTGACTGTGTTGAAGCCCCTGCCCTGATATCACATGATGCTCTTGAGCTACACCCTGTGCATCCAGATTGACAACAGATCCTTTGACTTAGCTGAGGTTCATTCGTTTTCTGACTTTTAGACATGCCCATGACTAGACAGAGTAAATGCAGATGGAATGTTCCCGATTAATAGGAATCACAGTTTAAGGCTATGTTGATGAAGTAGGTCTGGCCTGTGTCCAATGCCAATATCTGTACATGGGGAGCCCTCAGTCGCTACCCATGGAACATGTCCTGTGATGTTGAGACAGCTGGCAAAGGTGAAAGCTCAGAGCTGCCTGGGTACCCACTTTTATATTGAATCTATTTAGTTCCTCTCTGCTATGTGAGAGACTAGGAAGTTGCTGATAAATGAGACAAGAATAGGTAATAATGAGATGTTAATGGACCCCTTCCAACTCAATGGAGAAATACTCATCTTGCTGTTAACCATTGGTGGAAACGTTTTCCCAATGTTGACCACCTTATTTTTCCAGTCTTAACAACTGACTCAGAATTGCGCACTTGGTTCAAAGTCTGGGGAGGTACTACACACTATCTTTTGCAACATTGCTATTCAATATCTAAAGATGAAACATGTAATGATGAATAAAGTGAAGCAAATAATGTGCCGCCAACATGATGACACTGAAAAGCTTTGGCTTTTAGTGATAGGAAAATCTAAGAAGCTGTGTTGCAATGCCAGGACATTACCCACACAATACATGTCCTTAATGAAGCAGCTTTGGAAAATGTGGAAAATATGCTTACTTTATTGACAACATAGCGGACTGTATCACAGTCTTTCAGAGCTGAGCCGAAAAAGTTTACTGAGTTTTCCCGAGCTATGTCACAATATTTTACCCTGTCTTTTACTGTACAAGGCCAGATCATTGTAAGGTGTGAAAAAAATGGAAAAATGCAGACATTTTTCACAGATTGACTACATTACTGTGTTTTCATTTCAGTCCAACCAGGTTACTATCTCAAAATTATGCTTAACACAAATCTGTGGGTGAGCCCCTGCTTCTTGATCTATCACAACTGTATTGTCCAATCATAATGATCTCAGAACCCAGCAAATAGTTCATTGCAATATCTTTGCTATCAATGCTTATCTGGTTTTTGAGATTCCAAGATCTTTGAAGAGACTTGACTTCAATCATTGCCAAGTCTCTTATACTTTGAAGCATCCTATTTGAAGATTGAGGTGGAGTTGACAGAGTGATGCTGGAAAAACACAGCAGGTCAGGCAGCATCCGAGGAGCAGGCGAGGCGATGTTTCGGGCATTAGCCCTTCATCAGGAATGCAGATTGAGTTGTTAGAAGTATTGCTTGCTACAGTACACAATCATATGGCACACATATTTGTGTTAAGTATATTGGAAAGTACGTTTGGAAGTGTGTGCACTAGTATGTCCCTGATGAAGGACCTCCTCCACTTTCGCTGTTATGCTTCTCATGCTTAAAATGTTGATTAGACCCAAGCCACCTCAAAAGAATCACTTGATATTTTAAGGTTGCCAATCTTTCAGTAGTTGTCACCCTCTTCAAGAGAAATATGATAAAAGAGTTGACCATATTTGATAGCTTTAAATGCATAGTCAGTAGGAAAAATGGATTATATGATAGCAATTATGCCATAATGTTTGTAGCATAGTGAAAGGACTTGGTTGCACTGAGGAATGAGATTCTCTCTGTTAAAATTACTTATTTATTAATTCCCAATGGTGTGTTAATATATTCATTTGTTGGTAGCCATGCATAGTCCTTCAAATTGTGAAAGGGATGATGGAAAAATAATTTTAAAAGCTCTCCTGCCATTCATGTGCTTTCAATAATGTATTAAATATGTTTTCCTTTCTAAAGGTGACTCAGGCCAACCAGGGCAACCAGGTTTACCAGGACTCCAGGGACCAAAAGGGGATAGGGGAATGCCAGGCATTGGATTCCCTGGTCCAGCAGGTCCAAAAGGTAGGCATCTATCCACTGATAATAGATTTTGAAATTGTAATAGTGATAGAAAAACCTTGCATTCATGTAGCCCTTTACCACATCACTGAAGTGTTCAGTGCCTCTTTTCCTTTTAACCAATGACTCTGTTCCTGTCAAGGCTCCAGACACAGTCATCAGCTAACTGTTTATGGTTAGTCGAGATATTGACAAGGTCATTGTCAGGTGAGATCCTTGTTCTTTGGGATACTGCTGTTAGCATTAGCTGCTGGTACACACTCTAAAGGACACAGCTTTAGAGTTAGAACATAGAAGAATACAGCGCAGTACAGGCCCTTTGGCCCTCGATGTTGCGCCGATCCAAGCCCACCTAACCTATACTAACCCACTATCCTCCATATACCTATCCAATGCCCGCTTAAATGCCCATAAAGAGGGAGAGTCCACCACTGCTACTGGCAGGGCATTCCATGAACTTACGACTCGCTGAGTGAAGAACCTACCCCTAACTTCAGTCCTATATCTACCCCCCCTTAATTTAAAGCTATGCCCCCTTGTAATACCCGACTCCATACGCGGGAAAAGGTTCACACTGTCAACCCTATCTAACCCCCTAATCATCTTGTACACCTCAATCAAGTCACCCCTAAACCTTCTTTTCTCTAATGAAAACAGCCCCAAGTGTCTCAGTCTTTCCTCATACGATCTTCCTTCCATACCAGGCAACATCCTGGTAAACCTCCTCTGCACCCGTTCCAGTGCCTCCACGTCCTTCCTATAGTATGGCGACCAAAACTGCACACAATATTCTAGATGCGGCCGCACCAGAGTCTTATACAACTACATCATGACCTCAGGACTCCGGAACTCAATTCCTCTACCAATAAAAGCCAGTACGCCATATGCCTTCCTCACCGCACTATTTACCTGGGTGGCAACTTTCAGAGATCTGTGTACATGGACACCAAGATCCCTCTGCTCATCCACACTACCAAGTATCCGACCATTAGCCCAGTACCCCATCTTTTTGTTATTCTTCCCAAAGTGAATCACCTCACACTTAGCTACATTGAATTCCATTTGCCACCTTTCTGCCCAGCTCTGCAGCTTCTCTATATCCTGCTGTAACCTGCCACATCCTTCCTCACTGTTAGCAAGGTATACAAGCAGCACGTGAGGAAGAATTTTTATGCAGTGAGCGGTAATGATCTGCAACGGCTAAGTGAGTGGTAGAAACAAAGACAATGAATTATTTCTGAAGAAAATCAAATTGGCTGTAGTACAAAATAACCTTACAGGTCAGAACAAGGAAATGCGACAGATTGTATTGCTCTACTGAGAGATGGCACTGACTTGATGCACTTGAATAATCTCCTTTGCCACTGTAATGATTATATTAGGAATCATTTGGTGAATAACAAAGGTCTTTTCCCTAGGGTGGGGGAGTTCAAAGTTTAGTTCAGAGTGGTGCTGGAAAAGCACAGCAGGTCAGGCAGCATCCGAGGAGCAGGAAAATCGACATTTCGGGCAAAAGCCCTTCATCAGGATTGCCTACCTTGAAGAAGTTCTCCTCCTCTCTCCACAAGAATCTCAGTGAGTCTCTCTCTCACTGCAATCCCCAGGTCATCTCCTCTGCCCTGAAGGGTTTTTGCCCAAAACGTCGATTTTCCTGCTCCTCGGATGCTGCCTGACCTCCAGCACCACACTGATCTAAACTCTGGTTTCCAGTATCTGCAGTCCTCACTTTTGTCTGGGGGAGTTCAAAACCAGGGGGCATTTCTTAAGGTGAGAAGCGAAAGATTTAGAAAGGACATGAGGGGTAAGATTTTTACACAGTGGTCAGTGATTGAAATGCAGCATTGATGAATACAGACACATTTCTGAAGTCGAAAAGACATTTGGATAAGTTCTTGAATAGAAAAGGTTTGGAGGGATATGGCCAAACGCAGTCACAATAATTGTAGGTGTATCATCAGCTGGCTGTGAAGATTGCAAACTCAGTGTTATTAAGATTGTATGTGTGGAAAATTGGTTTTATTAATAGTGTTTATGCTCATAAAATTATTATAATGGTTTTACCCAAAGCTCTACAGATTATAATATTTTAAGTGCCTTTCTAGAGAGAGATGAATATTGGTTAGCACCAGCCCATTGCTGCTTGAAGAGGCTTCAGGGTCTTTGATAATTGAAGTTGAGAGTAAAGAGGACATGAAATTGTGAAATGCTAAAGTGACCTGACTAAAAATAACTGTAAAATTAAATCTGTTTCTCCCAATTTCCCTATTTTTCTGCAAGAAACTCTGTGAGCGACCTAGATTTTGCAGAGTCATTGAAAGAAAGAGCAGGCAGAACTTGATTCTGGGATTATCAGCTTCATTCCCTGAGCCCCTGAGTTTGACTGGATTGGGTGAAATGTGTTAGTAGTGAACCCACACTCTGCCCCAACATGGTCCATTAGGAACCATTACTGGCTCCGCCCCTACAATTTTCATAAAGTCAGTCCAACGTTTCCATGATATGTGGTTCATGAACCCGCGGAGGATTCATGAACCATAGTATGAATTCCGGAGTCTTTGAAAGATAAACTCAAAATATCTTACCGGCTTTGCTTATATATTCCCCATCCCATCTTCATGCCCCGCATGCTCCCTTCATCACCTCCCTGGTAATTCTGTGTCTCCCTGGTTCAGCTTTAAGCCCCCTCCACCACCCTCCATTTCTCCATAGGTAACACCTGACCATTTTGTTTAGACTGAAATACTTTCCAGATGGCCTCACCATTAATGCACGGCTGAACTCCAAGTCTCACAGATCCATTAACTAAGCAGGGGTCCTGTTCTGCCTCAAATAGAAAGTGCTGGTGAAGCTCAGGAGCATTTGTGGGAAGAATGCAGACTTAATGTTTCGACTCTGGTGATTCTTCATCAGAATTGTAAGCAGCTGGGAAAAGGTGATATTCTTTTCTGCCTACTGGGTGAATGACAATGAAAGTGGCGTGTTCGCGAAATTGAGGATATGGAGGAAACATGGAGAGTAGGTGGGTGTCATGAGTGGTGAAGCTCCAGAGAACTGAGGCAGGCAAATGAACCAGCTACCTTAAGAATCATGCATCATCAGCTGCCACCTCCCTGGCCCACCATGGCCATTTGGGCTCTTCTTCCAGAGTCAGTGGGTCCAACACAATCCCAATCTCTGGGGTTGAGGTTGAGTTCAATGCAATCATTTTAATCGAGACAGGTTCTGCCAAGTTAGAAAATTCCTGATACGAGCTACTTGTCTAATTAACAAAAATCCAACCTCCTAGCTCACCATTTTTGTCACGATCCAAAAACAACTTAGATGGTGTAAAGGCCTTATGGAATTTCATACCTGCTTGTTTTATATTTCTGCAGGTTTGCCAGGATTACCAGGTTCACCAGGTGCTCCAGGAGGTCCGGGAAGACCAGGTCGTGATGGGACTCCAGGTCAACCAGGAATCCCAGGATCAAAGGTATGTATTTACAATTGGGTCAACAATTGACTTTCAGAATGGTCCAGTCCCAGTGCTAGTGCAATGATTTCAAAATCTGTGCTTTCAGAATTGTAGAATCGCTTGGTACTCTATGCTTGCAGATGTAACCCACTACTTTATTCAGACATTTCTTGTTCGGGGATTTCCCAACTGTTTAAGCTAATTTTCATACATCATCCACAGCTGTTACTATAATTTGATTTCCAAGCAAATGGTTACATTTCCCAAAAGTGCCCTTGAAGTCATTGGAAAACATGTCACAATCATTTATTCCTTCACTGGGGAACTTTGCTGCATTATCTCTCAATCATGACTGAAGGTGAGGAACTAAAAGTAGTAAAGTTTTCTATCAAATATTAGATTCCTCGAACCTAGTCATGCAGCACATACCTTATTGGGGTCTTGTTTCATGCAGTGATTGATGACAGCAGGAATATACTTCAAAAGCAATACACCCTCCAAAGGCAGCACAGTGGCTCAGTGGTTAGCACTATTGCCTCACAACACCAGGGTCTCAGGTTTGATTCCAGCCTCGGGCAACTGTCTGTGTAGAGTTTGCACATTCTCTCTATGCCTGCGTGGGTTTCCTCCCATATTCCAAAGATGTGCAGGTCTGGTGAATTGGCTATGGTAAATTGCCAATAGTGTTAAGTGCGTTAGGGAGAGGGAAATGGGTCTGGGTAGGTTACTCTTTGGAGGGTTGGTGTGGACTAGTTGGGCCGAAGGGCCTGTTTCCACACTGTAGGAAATCTAATCAAGTCCTTCGATGCTCTGTGAGATCCTCAATGTGAGATTTAGGATTCCTTGATTCCCTTCTAAATTTTTCACTATTTAATTTGATCGTACCTTGTCTCAGCTCTCTTTAGATATTGAACAATCATTTCTGTATACTGTACCTGTAAAATTTGGATGAATAATGAATAAACATAGAAAAGTAACTCGTAAGAGCTACCTTATGACTCTTGCCATTTCCAAACAGGGAGATCCTGGCTTTGGGCTTCCTGGACCACCAGGTCCACCTGGTCCTCAAGGGATCAATGGGCTGCCAGGTCATAAAGGTGATCCAGGAACCCCTGGATTACCAGGCCAAGCAGGGCGACCAGGAATAGATGGCACAATTGGATCAAAAGGTACTGTACATGACATATCGTCTGAAAGAATCTCACAAACTGTCTTGGTAGTCTTTTATAGAGATACTATAAAGGCAACTCAGTGAGTGTCAGATGAGATCATCGTGGTATTTTCTTGATGAGTTACAGCAGCATTGCTCACTAACTTCTTATTAGTCTGAATCAATCACAACTCTTGAGACTATTTCCATCTCCAATCCTGCAGAATGATGGAATGTAGAACCTTGCTCACTATTTCACACATGACTGTGTTTTTGATTTTAATTTACTAAGTTGTCCTTTCACTTTTCCTGTAAATTTGTGGCTGCCCAACACTCGTCTACCAACTGACATTGCAGGAAAAGGCCAGAGACCTACGTTGCCTTACACTCCAGCATATACCTTCCATGTCAGGTTACCATTGGCACAATCAGTTTGATACTTTGTAAACATTAATGGCCATCTCCCTTACACACGTTAGCAAACATAGTCCACTCAGTATGCAGATAGAATCTTAAGTGTAAATTAAGATGCGTCCTAGTAAGATACAAGGCTCTACAGTTTACTTATATGAATAGTTGTTACACAATGCCATGTAGTTTCGATCCCAGAATATGACATAGTGAGTATCTTTCACAACTGCGAGTGACTCATGTTAGTCTTCTCGTTCCCATTAAGTTTTGATTACCATCATAGCAATTGTATTGCTCAGTCTTTTCCTTTGGGTTGTACAGCAATCTGTACATTGCAACATGCCTGCCAAGCACCACCAACCTTTCCTTTAAGAAGTTGTGCAGTAGTCTTTAAAAAACTATGCAGTGCTTCAAGCAGACAATACAGAGCAAGCAAACAAAAATATTGGCACTACAGTGATCTAATTGTTGCCTATATTCAGTCATCCCTTTGCCAAAGGCTATTTGCATCCCTCTGTTTAACTGGGACACACTCTAGTGTGGCACTGAGGGGCTGTAGTTCCACCTACACTGCAAATGTTCTGAAACTGACTATTACTGACCCCGTTACCATTACCATGTAGACAGTGGTCTCCTTCACCTTACCTGACAATTGTGCCAGTCTGCCTACAGAAACTTGTTGTATCTGTCATGACTGGAGGGTGGTATTTCTATTTTTCTGCCTGGGGAGGAAAATCATAAGCAATCTGACAATTTTACCACCTGTATACGGCTGTCCAATTATACAGGTCTCTTCTCTCTATCCTGTGCTGACATCTGAACATTGAATGATAATAGTTAATCCCGACTTCCATCATTCAAATATGCAAATGACCTCTACTCTTGTTTTCTTTGTCTACATGCCAGTTGCCTGTATATGGCCTCAGAGAGGATTGGACCAGACAGAACCAGAGACAAATCAGGACTACCCATACCAAATCCATTAAGCTGAATCTTCCAGACAGGGAACTATGGAAAGGATAGACTGACGACTCATTGTAACTCACTTCCCTTTATACAAGCTATACCTGTTTTGCCTGTCTGAGTTTCAAAAGATGACACCTCAATCAGAAACCACCAGCTGCTTTTGTCTTTAGATGAGCCTTGGGCAAATGAAAATACTTCAAGGGTTGCGAGTCTGTGCTAGAGAGAACGTTGATTGTCAGAAAATCCAAGGTTGTTTTGTAACTCTTTTCTTCCCTTTCTCAGGTGATCCAGGTTTCACTGGCCCTCCAGGTCCTCCTGGTCCAGTCGGCTCCCCTGGATTAGGTGGGCGAGGTGTCCCGGGTCCACAAGGCCCACCTGGGCTTCCAGGTCAACCAGGTATGAATTCTGATAGGTACAAGTCATTCAACCCTCCCAGGTTGAAATGAAATCTCCCCTACTCTGAAGGTGTTACTTCAGTTAGCTAGTGCCAACCATGTAATTTTTATGTACGTGTGATCATCCTTATATTGGCACACGAAGCCAGTTCATTATCTACAAGGTACAAGTCAGGAATGTGATGGAATACAACTCCACTTGCGTTAATGAGCGCAGCTCCATCAATACTCAAGAAGCTCCACATCATCCAAAAAAGAGTAATCCACTTAATTGGACCCCACCAACTACCTTATAGATTCACTTCCTCCATTAAATTGCAGTAGCATATACCATATACAAGGTACTCTGCAATTACTCACCAAGGCTCCTTTGACAGCACCTTCCAAACTCATGACCTTTACCACTTAGAAAAACATGGGCAGCAGCCAAATGCACACATTACACTCTGCAAATTCTCCTCCTCCACATACGATCTTAAATTGGAACTACAGCCCTGTTCCTTCATTGTTGCTGGATCAAAATTCTAGAACACACTCCCTGACAGTGCTGTGGGTGTACCTAGGCCACATGGATGGAAGTAGTTCGATGAATGTTTCACCACTGTTAATCACCAGAAGCTAGAGTTTTGGTTAGCATTGGCCATTGGCTGTGTAATGGTGTGCAAGGGTCTTTTTTATGCTCACATGGAACATGAGAGTCATTCGCTGGTCCACATTCATTCCTCATCCCTAGCTTCCCCAAAGAAGGTTTTTGGTGAGTTGCCTTCTTGTACCACTGGTGTAGGTATACTGACAATTCTGTTAGGGAGAGAGTTCCACAATTTTAACCTGGCATCAGTGAAGGGACAGTGACATATTTCCAAGTCAGGATGGTGAGTGTTTTGGAGGGCAACCTGCAGGTGGTGGTATTCTCATATCTGCTGACCTTGTCGCTCCAAATTGTAGTAGTTTTGGGTTCTGAGGGTGCAGTCTAAGAAGCCTTGGAGAATTTCAGCAATGCATCTTATGAATATTTGGACCAACATAAAGCTGACTTTTAACTAGTTAATCCCACCAAACCCAAATCTAAGGCTAGTGTTCAGTGAGTTCTCTCAAGGAAATTCAGGACCTTAATGTATTTGCTTCATGATTTTCCAGTGGGACTAAATATCAAATTATGGTAATCCTAATCCCTACTTGTTGACAAAATCCTAAAATGCGTGAATATAGGAGCAGGCCATTTATCCTGTTGACACAGTATTCAATCTGATCGTGGCTGATGATCCAACTCAGTAGCCTGATCTCTCTTAACCTCATATCCTTTGATCCCTGGTGCTCCAAGTGCTGTATCCAACTCCTTCTTGACATGCTACATGCTACAATATTTTGGCCTCGACTGCTTTCTGTGGTAGTAAATTCCATTGGCTCACCACTCTGAAGAAATTTCTCCTCACCTTAGTCGTAAATGGTTTATTCAAGCCTGTGACGCCTGGTTCTGGAATCCTCTGCTATTAGGAACATCCTTCCTGCATCCACTTTGTCCAGTTCTGTAAGAATCTTATAGGTTATTAAAGAGATGCTCCCTGCTTATTTCTGAACCCCAGTGAATATGTCAGTGTTGCTATCCGAAAAACCTTCACTGCACTCCTGCTATAGTGAGAACATCCTCTTCACTTAAGGAGACCAAAACTAAACACAATATTCTAAGTAAACTCTCACCAAAGTTCCGTACAATTGCAGCAAGACACCTCTGGTCCTGTACTCAAATACTCTTGCTATAAAAGCCAGCATATTATTTGTCCTCTTCACTGCCAGTTCTGCCTGCAAGCTTATCTTCAGTGACTGGATGTACGAGGGCACCCAGATCATGCTGCACATTCCCCTCTCTTGATTTGCATTCATTCAAATAATAATCCATTTTCTTATTTTTGCTATCAATTGGACAAAATCATATTTATTCACATTATCCTGCATCTGCCCTGCATTTGCTCACTCACTCAGCTTTCCAGATCACACTGAAGCATCTCTGCATTTTCCTCACAGCTCACCTTCCCACCCAGCTTCGTATACCATCTGCAAATTCGAAGATATTGCATTTCATTCCCTCCTCTAAATCATTAATATAGTTTGGGTATAACTGGGGTCCTAGTTCTGATCCCTGCAGTATGCCACTTGTCACTGCCTACTGTTCAAAAAAGACCCATTTATTCCTACTCTTTCTTTCTTGTCTGCCAACCAGTCTTCAATGCATCTCAGTACACTCTGCCCAATCCTATGCACTTTAATTTTATATACTAATCCCTTACATAGAACTTCATCAAAAGCCTTCTGAAAGTCCAAATAAACCGCATCCACTTGCACCCTTTTATCAGTTCTCCTAGTTACATCCTCAAAATTCCAGTCGATGTGTCAAGCATAATTTCTGTTTTATAAATTCATGTTGCGGATGTCAAATCTTGCTACTGTTTTTAATGGTCTGCTATTAAATCTTTTATGAATCCAGCATTTGCCGCACTCCTGGTTTTCTCTCTAACTCCATTGTAAATGGAAGGATTACATTAGCTACTTTCAATTTGTAGGAACTGTTCCAGAGTAGAGACTACCACTAGTTCAAGAACAGCTGTTGCCTGCCATTATTAGGCTGATGAATCGATTCTCTAATTTCAATAAATATTAATCTTGTTAATATTAATTTTCCTTTGTGCACCTCCTTGGCAGTGTAACCTGTTTGCTTCACTCTCTATAAGTACCCAATGAACTGTATGTCCTTGCTTACTACAATCTGCCTGTCCTGCTCACAAAACAAAACTTACATACACATGACTACAATAAATCAAATCAAAAATCAATTTCTAAGGCTACTTCCTTAAGTTCTCTGGGATATGGATTATCAGGCCCTGAGGATTTGACAGCCTCCAATTCCATCAATTTCCCCAACACCATTTTCCTACTAATACTGATTTCCTTCAGTTCCACCCTCTCACTAAACCCTGTGTTCCCTAACATTTCTGGAATGTTGTTTGTGTACTCCTTTGTGAACATAGAACCAGAGTATGTATTTTGTATGTCTTTGTTCTCCATTACAAATTTCCTTGTTTCTGACTATAAGGAACCTACCAATATTTTTCACCAATATTTTTCTCTTCAGATAACTATAGAAATTTTTTCAGTCAGTGTTTATGTTCTTCACAAGCTTACTCTCATTTCCCTTTCTTAATCAATTCCTTTGTTCTCTTTTGCTGAATTCTAAACCACTCCCAATCCTCAGGTCCATTGTTTTTCTCACCAATTGTATGCCTCTTCCTTGGATGTAATACAATCTATAATTTCCCTTGTAAGTTGTGGTTTGACCATCTTTCCCATTTTATTTCTGTGTGAGATAATAATGAACAATTGTTGAAGTTCACCTATGTGCTCTTTGAATGTTTGCCATTACCTTTCCACCATCAACCCTTTAAGTAATATTCCCCAATTTATCATAGCCAACTTGTGCCTCGTGTCATGATAGTCACCTCTCTTTACATTGAAGACCCTTATCTCAGAATCAACTGCATTATTCTCCATCTTGATGAGGAATTCCATCACATGCTCATCCCCAAGGACCCTCAGACAATTAGATTGCCAATTA
Organism: Chiloscyllium plagiosum; assembly: GCF_037043375.1. Lineage (NCBI taxonomy): Eukaryota > Metazoa > Chordata > Chondrichthyes > Orectolobiformes > Hemiscylliidae > Chiloscyllium > Chiloscyllium plagiosum. The sequence continues at coordinate 23,605,556 of NW_028270149.1, forward strand.
ATTCCTTTCTCATTATATAACACCCAGTTTAGGATGACCTGTTCTCTCATTGGTTCCTCAACATATTGGGCCAGAAAAACATCCCATACACACTCCAGGAATTCTTCCTCCACGGTATTGTTACTAATTTGATTGACCGAATTTAAAAGCAACTTAAAATTACCCCTAATTACAGATGTTCCTTTATTACATGGGCCTCAATTTTCCCAAATGTCATTCCCAACATCACCCCTACAGTTTTGGGGTCTATATACAATCCACACTAATGTCCATAACAACAACTATATCATGCCTGTTTTCATCTTTTCGCACAGTTAATTCATCCACTCATTGCGAATGTTCTACACATTAAGGGACAAAGCCTTTAAGGCTTGTCTTTTTAACACTACTTTGTCCCATTCCTATTTTATTGTTACTGGCTCTGTTTCACCCTGGTCTTGATTTCTCTGCAGATCACTCTTCTTATTTCTCTTTTTGTCTTTTGCTTGTATCCTTGATTCCTCTTTCTCTGACTCCTTGACTTGGTTTCCATCCCTTACTATTTTCCTATAAAGCTTCCCTAAACACTCTAGCAAATACTTCCCCGAGTACCTCACACCTAGATGTGACCTATCCATTTTGTGCTGGTCCCACTTCCCCCACAACCAGTCTCAGGAATCTGAAACGCTCTTCCTTGCATGATCTATCCAGTAATACGTTTATGTCATATATCCTGTTATTTCTACTCTGACTAGAACGTGGCACTGATAGTAATCCTGAAATCACTACCTTTGAGGTCCAACATAGAGATGCCTGGCACAGAAATAGACTCTTGGGACCAACTTGTCCATGGCGACCAGATGTCCTAAATTAATCCCGTCCCATTTGCCAGCAGTTGGCCCATATCCCTCTAAATCCTTCCTATTCATATACCCATCCAGATGTCTTTTAAATGTTGTAATCGTACCAGCCTCCACCACCTCCTCTGGCAGCTCATTCCATACACGTACCACCCTCTATGTGAAAAAGTTGCCCTTCACATCTCTTTTAAATCTTTCCCCATTCACCTTAAACCTATGCCCTCTAAGTTTGGACTCCCCTACCCTGGGGAACACACCTTGACTATTCACCATATCCATGCACTTCATGATTTTATAAACTTCTGTAAGGTCATCCCTCAGCACCAGAGAAATTATCCCCAGCAATTTAACTTTTCAATTTGTTTCCTAAACTCTTCTGCTTTCAAGACTTCATCCTTTTTTTTAACCTGTGTCATTTGTACCAATGTGTACCACAACCATTGGCTGTTCACCCTCCCCCTCCAGAATATCTTGTAGTCGCTCTGAGACATCTTTGACCCTTGCAGCAGGGAGACCTGGAGTCTCATTCGTGGCAACAGAAATGCTTGTCTATTCCCCTTACAATTGAATTCCACATGACTATTGCATTCCCACACTTTTAACACCCCTCCTGTGCAGCAGAGCCGACTGTGGTGCAATAAATTTGTCTGGTGTGCTACCCCCGAGACACCATTTCCCTCAACAATATCCAAAGCATTATATCTGTTTTTACAGGGAGTAGCTTCAGGAGACTCCTGCACTGCCTGCCTAGTCCTCTTGCTCTGCATCGTGATCATCCATTCCCTTCTTTCCTGTGGAGTCTCCACATGTTATCCACGATACTGTCCATATTACAAATGCTCCACAGTGTAACCAGCCACTGCTGCAACTCCAAAACCAGGAGCTATAGCTGTGTTGGTTCTAGGCACTGGAAATGATCTCACCAAGAGCAAGGAGAGCACACCACAGCTTTGAGCTCTCCTCGAATGACTTACCTTTTTTAATTAAACCTCTTGGAAGATGCTTGATACTAAGTGAAATCACCTACTCTCGGGTCATTCTTCCCTGGTCCTTGCTATTATAGAATAAAGTACATTTTATCAACCACAAAAGAAACCTTACAAACTATAAGCTAAAAGAAAAGCAAAACGTATCTCTCCCCGACTGCACTGAATTCCCACTGTGCTCAAAATTCCCAGATCCACACACTCACTCTTACTGCATCTCACTCAGTATGTGCTCTCTCCCAAATGCTTGAGCATGAAGCTTACTGATCTCACACCTCCAACAGTCCCTTCCTTAACTTGAGCTAAGGTGACTCACGCTAATTAAGCTTTAATAGTAATCAACATCTATTGAGGCTCTTTTTCTGCTTCAGATGACTGACAGTTGATCAGCGACCTTATTAACCTTTTAACTGGACTACCGAACTTTAAAGAAAACCTGGGAAAAAATGAAAAAGTAACAGTTAACAGTTCAATTCCCGCTGCACTCCAAATTCCCTGATACATGCACTCACTCCGGCTGTGACTCACTCAGGGTGTGCTCTCTCCCAATGGCTCATGTGCGAAGCTTACTGATCATATGCTGCAAACAGCCCCTGAGGACAGTCAAAGAGGAATAATATGAAACTGCAACTGTGATTTTTGAAGGTGTCATGAACTTGGGAATCAGTCTGTCTTGTCCAGTGCTGTGTGCAAAATATGCTTTCTTCCCAAGCTGTCACGCAGTTTCTTCGATTTTTGTAAAAAGAACAAGTTAGAGAAATAGGTTTGTTACTATTTTGTTTATGATATAATTTGCCATTATTGTGTTTTGCTAAGAATGGTGTTTTCCAGAGTTTGAGATGTTAAACTGCCGTAAGTTGATTGTGATAATGGAGCACTCATGTCCTGAGATGTTTGGCAAACTTTGATTGTGTGTATGGAGAGAGAACAGAATTTTCACTATCACAAAGCCATGTGTAGAATATAGCAATCTTGCTGCATGAGGTGGATGTGTATGATGTATTTGTAAACATCTACATGAACTTGAACTCATGAGTAAAGTTTGCCAGACATGAAAATCACCACCCTTTTAATCCTGGTACATAAATCATTGTCTTGTAGCTGTCATTTGCTTATCTGTGCGCATGGCTGAAATTATTATATCAGTTATGTCAGAATTAAATCCTTATTATCACATATAAATTGCATGGTAAAGATATCTACATATCAATCAGTTGTAGTTTACAGTTACGATCAGAGACTGTTTAAGAATGTGTCAAGAATCTAAGAGAATGTGCTGGATTGATGTGTTGATGCACAGCCACAGAATCTGAGTCAACAAACAGTAACAAACTATTGCACCTCGTACAAAGATTTTTAAAGAGCAGGTCCCTACTAAAGTTCTAAAAGCGATGTGCACTGCAAGATTAATGCATGTAACTACCAACAACAGTATAATTTTCTAATCAACCTGTTCAGATATTATTGAATACGTCTGGAGCAGTTGGGACTTGTATCTGGGTCACTATCACAAGAGCCTTCCCAACAACAGTGTACACTTGGATGCATGGCTTCAGCTGGACATCTAATATATTGCACTTGCTAACAGAAACCTTTTGCTTCTCCATGCTCCTCTTAATTTATAGTGTGTTTGTTCAATAGTCGAAAAATGTTCAAGTATCAATACTGTTGTGGTTTGGTGGATTGGGTTTAGCAGACAATCGTCATCAGATTCTACTTTCATAACAGTTTCCTTTGGCTTGTTAAACACAAAAGTGATAGGGCACTTGACATGAGCTGCTTGTTACTTTACTCATCTCACCAAAATACTGATCAAGAGGATCTAGTTTTGCAATAAAATGCATTAGTACTGATACTGAAAGGGGACATAAAGGGGACCTTTACACAAAGTAAGTTTTTATAATGGCAATAGAGACTGTAAATCACTTTTTCTGCAAAGAGAGATATTGGGGGAAGGTTGGACTCATTGCAGTAGACATCCTTATCCATCAATTAATGGACAGAAGAGGCTTATAGCAGACAGTATCTTAACCCTCACGACCCTATCAGCCTCTTCAAGTGATAACATTATCATGTAAGTTCTCTCATTTAGCCTAGCGAACATTTTGTTCTCCTGTATGAAAATCACTGGAACAAAAACCAAATTAACTGGTATTTATCCAAACTTGTTGTTTTGATGTAAATTGTTTGGCTGCTACAGATACAGGGCTAATAATGTATTTCAAATAAAGTAATTTGGTTTCCCCTGAGGATTTGGCAAGCCTTGGTTCATAAAAAGAGGAAAAGAGCAGTTGTGATACACTAGTTAGGGGTGCAGAGAGATATTTCTGTTGGTATAGACAAGACTCCAGGATGGTGTGTTGTCTGCCTGGTGCCAGGGTCAAGGATGCCACAGAACAGCTGCAGGACATTCTTCTGGGAGATTGTGATCAGAAAGAGGTTGGGGCCCATGTAGGTACCAATATGGATTGGAGAATCCACACAGTGTGGAAGCAGGCCATTCAGCCCATCAAGTCCACACCAAACCTCCAAAGAGCATTTCACCCCTCTACCCTATTACCCCATAATTCCCATGGTTAATCCACCTAGCCTGCACATCTTTGTGGCTGTGGGAGCAAATCTATGCAGATATGTGGAGAATGTGCAAACTGCACACTGACAGTCACCCGAGAGTAAAATAAAACTTGAGTCCCTGGTGCCATGAGGCAGCAGTGCTAACCACTGAGCCATTGTGCTGCTCAACTCATATGAGAATGGCGATGAGGTCATGAAAGCAGGTTTTATAGAAAGAGATTGAAAATCACTTGATTGGAAAGGGCATCTAAAGTGATAATCTGAAGACTACTCCAAATACCATGTACTATTGAAAGTAGAAATAAAGTGAGTGAATGTGTGCTTGGTAAGGTGGTGTGTTGGTATTGAGGGTGGGGGTGGGGGGGACTTGTGGGGGATGGGAGGGGGTGGAGTTGGTGAGGACACACATCAGATTTGTGCAACATTGGGACCAGTTCTTGGTAAGGTGAGACCGTTACCAGAATAAAACGAGGAAGTGCTGATGCTGGAGATCTGAAACAAAAACAGAAATTGCTAGCGAAACTCAGCAAGTCTGGCAGCATCTGTAGGAAGAAGCAGAGTTAATGTTTCAGTGCAGTGACTCTTCATCAGAACTGTCAGCAGCTAGGAAAAAAGTGGCATTTATGCCAAAGATGAGGTTGGGAAGGTGGATGGAAACAGGAGGGGTGAGCAAATAAGTGCAGATGGAGCCCAAATAGAGATATGAAAGAGATAGGTAAACATGGAGATTATGAATAGTAGGCCAAGGCAGAAGAAAAGCTGAATAAGTAATAATCAGAGCTAAGAATAGGAGCCAATGTGTGCGCTGTACTGAAAGCAACCAATATAATAGGCCTCAGAATACATAATAATGGGTGACTGTTGAAAACAATCCATGTCGTAAGCGGACTGGGTGTGGCATGTGTAAAAAGTCTGAAAGGATGGAATCAGACTCTAATGTTATTGAACTCGCTGTTGAGTCCGAGAGGCTACAGAATCCCCAAGCGGAAAATGAGATGCTGTCTTTTGAGCTTGCACTGAGGCTGAGGCTGGGACACTGTGGCAGGTCTATGACAGAAATATTGGCCAGGGAACATGGTGGTGTGCCGAAGCGGCAAGCAACTGGAAGCAGAACGTCGGTATTCTGCAAAGCAATCACCTAGTCTGTGTTTCATCTCCCTAATGTAGAGGAAACCACATTGAACAGTGAATACAGTAGACTAGATTGAATGAAGTACAGGTAAATCACTGCATCATCTGGAAGGTATACCTAGGGTCTTGGATAGTGAGGAGGGAAGAGGTAAACAGGCAGGTATTACACGTTCTCTAACAGAGAGGTCAGTTATTAGGGGCACACAGTTAAGGTGATGGAAAAGTGCCTTGGGGGTGTGGGGAAGTGTTGGGAATGGAAGAGGAGTGGACCAGAATGTCCCAGAGGGAAGATTACCTGTGGAATGCCAATGAGGGAGGGGAGAGGAATATGTGTCTGGTCATGGCATCCTATTGGAGGTGATGGAACTGGCAGAAATGGTGGTTCACAATCCTTTGAATGCAATGGCTGGTGCAGTGATAGGTGAAGACCAAGGGAACCCTATCATTGTAACTGGAGGGAAATCAAGGGGTGAGTGCAGAAGTGCGAGAGGTGGGTCAAACATGGCTAAGGTCCCTGTTGACCACAGTAGTGCGGAAAAAGGTGGTCAGTTTTGAAGCCCCCTGCAGAAGGTGACATTGTCAGAATAGATGCAACTGAGACAGAGAGACTAGGAAAATGGGATGGAGTCCTTAGTGGAAGCAGGGTGTGAGAATATATCTGCCCTTCCTGAAGAAGGGTTCATGCCTGAAACGTCGATTCTCCTGCCCCTTGGATGCTGCCTGACCTGCAGCGCTTTTCCAGCAACGCATTTTCAGCTCTGATCTCCAACATCTGCAGTCCTCACTTTCTCCCTGTGAGGATATATCGTCCATATAACTGTGGGAGTTGATCAGTTTGTAATGGATATTGGTGATCAGGCAATTCGCAGAAATGAAAACAGAGATGTTGAGGAAGGGAGGAGTCAGAGATGGACTGAATGAAGCATAATTGATAAACTTTTCCAGTTCAGAATGAGAGAAGGAAGCAGCACTGATCATGTCATTGACATACGTTTACATTGGCGGCCTTGCTCTTCATTGCACATATTAATGATATGGAAGTTATGATAGGGAAATTTGCAGTTGAGACAAAAATTGATGAACTGGAGGATAGCTGTTAACTCAGAATGGTTTCATTCAGTGGGCAGCAAAGTGGCAAGTGTATTTCAGACTGGAAAACAGCAAGACAATGCATTTGGGGAGGACAAAGCAAGCAAGAGAATATATAATTAATAGGAAGAGAGAGGTAGAAGAAATGAGGGAATTTGGAGTGCATGTTCACAGGTCAGTTGGGAAAGATGGTAAAGCAAACAAATTCATAGAATATAAACTCAGGGGTGTAATTCTGGAACTTTGTAAAATGCTGGTTAGACCACAGCTGGAATTTTCCATCATCACATCACAGGAAGGATGTAATTGCTCTGGAAAGACTACAGAGAATTCTAAGAATTTTGTCAGCTTAAAAATTAGATAGGATAGAGTCATTTTCCTTAGTACAGTAGGAACTGAGGGGTGACTTAATTGAGGTGTACAATATAATGAGGGGCCCAGACAGAGTAGACTGGAAAGACTGTTTTCTCTAACAGAGAGGTCAGTTATCAGGGGCACACTGTTAAGGTGGTGGTAGAAGGATTAGATGGGATATGAGGAAAATTCTTCTCACCCAGTGGGTGGTGAGTGTCAGGAATTCACTGCCTGGATTGGTGATTGAGGTAAAAACCCTCAACTCAGTTAAAAATGTCCTGGATATGAAGCTGTAGAGCTGTAACCTGCAAGGCTACAAACTAAGGGCTGGACGGTTGGATTAAAGTGAGGAGCAGCTTTCTCAGACATGATAAGCTGAATAGCCTTTTCCTGTGAACTAGCATTTCTATGGTTTTAAGTATAGCAATGAAAACTTTCATATATGTTGTACTTTTCACAGTAACGAGACATGTCACAGCATTTTATAGGCAATGGAGTATGTTTGAATTGTAGTCACCATTACAACAGAATGATAGAATCCCTATTGTGTAGAGCATCCCACCTTATAGTTCCCATGGCCAATCCAACTAACCTACATATCAGTGAACTGTGGAAGGAAAACAGAGCACCCAGCTGAAACCCACATAGACAATGTGCAAACTCTACACAGATAGTTACCTGAGTGTGGAATTGAACCCAGGTCCCTAGCACTGTAAGGTAACAGTGCTAAACACTGTGCCATTGAGTCACCCCTACTGAGTGCAGAAAATGTCGCACACAACAAGCTTCCACAAAGGGAAATGGACCACAGTAAATAATCCATTTTTTAGATGTTGATTGAGGAATAAATCTTGGCTATGTAACTGGGAAAACTTCCTTGTTTTTCTTCAAATAGTATTGTATATTGTTTTATGTGCACCAGAGAGGGAAGGCTGGGCTATTGATTAATGTCTTATCCAAAAAACAGCAGCTCTGTTAGGCAGCACTTCCTCATTATTGCACTCAAGAATCAGCCTTAAGTTTTGTTTTCAAATTCTTGGGTGGGACTCAAACTGAGAACCTTACAACTCAGAGGTACAACTGCTATCAACTGAGCTAATACACAGGAGCAATGCCAGTCTGAATGTGGAACACTTAATGAAGCTATCTGATCTTCCTCAAAATGTAAAACATCAGTATTGATACTTGGGATTTATTGAATTATTTTAAATAGTTGCAGAAATCTAAAATGTTTTATTAGCATGTACTTGAAGTTTAAGTTTAACTTCAACCTGCTTGGTTTCTTTTTTCTAATTAATGACTGGCTTTCCAGGGAGACGGGAGTCACCAAGCAGTTACAAGTTGCGTATATGACTGGCTTTCCTCTTATACGCAACTTGTAACTGCTTGGTGACTCCCGTCTCCCTGGTGGCCCCAATGCCGTGAATCTTGAATCCATTCAGGTCAACCAGGTACTTGCATCAGTAACGTGTCTGCGGTTTAATGGTCTACCATTGAATTTATTTTGGGGAGATGTTAACTGATTGCTTTTGTCTTAATCTTGTTTCAGTCTGAATTGCACCTTACTCTGCAATCCTTTGAGCACTGACTTCAGAATAAGCAAATTATCTTTCTGGATGCAAAATGCTATTTTCAAAGTTCCTCAGCTTTCAAGGCATTGTACTCAGAGAAATAAGCCTCAGTCAGAGAACTCATAAGGACGTCTCATAAAGGAATGTGAACATCACACACTGGTGCTCCATTAAGACAGATGTTCTGTGCATTGTTGGAGCAGAGCATCAGAAGCTTTATTCTCAATCTGTCTGATTCATGCTACAATTAAATTGGAAGTGCCAGCCCTGGCACTTGTTGAAAACTATTTCATTAGAGGACACTGCTCTCCTGTGTCACAATAAGCATGAAAACAGCTCCCACAGTGCTCACAGGAAAAACAGGAAGGGGACGATCAGATGAAACAGCATCTTGCTACATATCAAGGTGTTACTTATGTAGAATGTATTGCTTAATCAGTAAATTAAGGCAGGGCGAATGAACATCTGCCACTTTATTTACTGTGAAGTTGTGTAGGTTTTCTTTTAGCGCAGTTTCTCATAACATGTGGATCTCCATTGAATGGATGAATCAAATTCAAGGATTTGTTTGATCATTACAATATCAAATTGAATCATCAGAGGAGAAAGTAAATATCACAATTTGAGATTATCAATCTATAATTATCCGTGTGTATATTCACATTCAAGTATACGGAAACTAAACATGATAGTTACATAAACCTTCATAGATGTTGGTAAGTCCATTGATTCCATGCATCCAAGCAAAATGTGTGTTAGGAGTATACAAGGGTCAGAGAATTGGCACCGCGGTGTTGCAGGTCTTGCTGTTTCCAAGCTGTTTCCTATTGGAACGGAAAGAGTGAAATCGGTAAATTCATTATTTGATGTCTAAGACTGAATCCTTAACTGTTGTATTAACAAATCACAATCAGAATCTATTACAGGATATCAATTTGAAGTCCAGCCTTGGTTCAGTTCCTTGCAAATACAGTTCCTTGGTACATAGAAAGAGTTTATTGCAGAGAACACCAACAGTGGGCCCAGAGTCTCCAGAGTCGAGCAAATAGATAAGATGCCGCTGATTAACATTGGAATACTGAGGGGTAATAATGACTTTAGTGCGTAACAGGATACCGCAAGATAGAATCAGTTAGTAAAGAAAATATTCAGCAGAATCCAAATTGTTCACTGAAGTTTTGAATTCATGGTATCATGGCATGAGTTTACTGTTATGTACATTGGTGCTAATCTGCTCTTTGATGTCAATTAGGGTTGCCAGGTCGCGCTGGTGAAAAGGGAGATCCTGGTCCTCCAGGATTAGATATCCCTGGCCCTTCTGGTGAGAAGGGAAACACAGGATTCCCAGGCAGTCCAGGTCCAGTTGGCCCTCCAGGAACACCTGGAATACCAGCAAGGGATGGGTTACCAGGTCCACCAGGTAAGACAAAACTAAAGGTGAGAAGCAACCTTTGAAGCTGGATATGGTTTCCAACTTGAAGAATGCATCCTAAACTAAGTCATCTTTTTGTTTCTTGTTCTCTTCCTGGACAGCGTTTCAAATTTTAGTTAGATGGGATGGTTGGTCATTGAATTTTTCTTCCATTGTGATGGAATAAGTTCTTGCCTTTCACATGTTTCACTCAAAGAGAAATGGATGATCCATTTAGTTGGTTGTGTGATGGATAGATCGGGAAGGGATTGATAGGATGCACATGGTGTTTTCTGATAAAAGTGATCCCAGTTAATGTTGCTACTGCACAGGTCAGATTGCAGAATGAAACCTGGATGGATAGATTTTCTTTTGTTATTTTAGTTAGCATGGAAGTCACTGAGCCATAAACATACAAGACTGCAGATGTTCTTTAACAATAAAATAGAAGTTTATTACAAAGAAGGAAAAATGATAAAACAAACTAGACTACCTAAATGTAGAATACAGTTTGAAAGATCTTAAAATAAACACCAAAACAAGGTTTCATTTATTTCACAATGCCATCACTTTACAGTGATCAAAATCTAGAGAGATTACTCCTTTATCTCAAATCTTTAAATTTGATCCAAATCTTTCTTGTAAGTTGTAAAGACATCTTATGTGAATACTGACAAAACTGAGAGCTTTCAATTGCCTGCAGATTTCTAACCAAACACTTTTGGTACGGTAATTACACATACTAACTTTCTACCGAGGTAATTTAATCCAAACTGTTCCACACTTTTTTTTCCAGCAGGAAAGTTATATTGTACCTTGGGCCCCAGTCAGTACTCTTCTAAACTGCTCAAAAACTTCCAATCTCTGGGTTTCTGGAAATCAGTGCTTGATTATCCTTAATCAAAAGCAGACTATGTCTCTCAATGTTTACATGCCCTGTCATAAACCCAGCACAATATTAACAATCTTCCATTAATAGTCTAGAAGTACCTGCTTTCTGCTATATACTGGATTAGATCAATGTTTTGATCAGAAGGACTTGAATGACCTGGTTATTTTTAAAATCAACTAGGCGAAAGTGAGTACTGCAGATGTTGAAGATTAGAGTCAAGATTAGAGTAGAGCTGGAAAAATACAGCAGGTCAGGCAGCATCTGAGGAGCAGGAAGATCGATGTTTCAGACATCAGGATTGAGGGCTTTTGCCCAAAACGTCGATTTTCCTGCTCCTTGGGTGCTGCCCGATCTGCAGTGCTTTTCCAGCACTACTCTAATCTTGGTTATTTTTAAAACCTTTCACAAAATTACCCAGCATCATGTGCCACAGTTTTGAAGTGCAATCAGTAAGGAGTGAATCAGGCAGTTTTCATGTTATAACAGAGAGTGGGAATGTGAAAGATACCAAAGGCATGCAGCAGAGAATTGAGATGGAGCACCCAAACAACATTGATGGCACTTCCTGGCAAGTATTATGATGAAATCCAGCTGCCCAGTTTACCATCCCTACACTACTTCTAAACTTAAACAGTTTTACAGATTAATTTACAGGACTGTGATATTCCTCAGTTTCGTTATTTAGACTTATGCTTAATTTCTTGTCTGTTTCTAGGTCCTAAGGGTGATATGGGTGTAATGGGAACGCCAGGCCCTCCGGGTTCTCCTGGTCCTCCAGGTGCTCCAGGTTTTCAAGGAGCAAAAGGTTAGCACGGCTACACTAGTTCTGGAGTTTGTGAGTTTGGTTTCCTTCTTCCAGCAGTAGCTTCCCAGAGACACAAATCATTCAAATTCAATCAATTGAGTATGATACTTGCATTTTTTTTCTTTTTCTTTTCTGTATTTCTATCATTTGCACAGTACCACTTATGTTTGTATGATTTACAGTGACTATTTATAGTCATGGAACAAGAGATGGACCTAGAGTGGTCATGGTTCATGAAACACATGGATGATGTCCAGTATTGGAGGGATGAGAAAAACTTGCATGAAGATATATATTTAGATAACTATTACATAGCAAACTCAAAATATCATTCTTACCCTGTATAAGACTTTGGTTTGGTCCCACCAAACATTCCATGCCCAGTTTTTGATTTGCACAAATTATGGCGATGTTCAGGCTCTGATGATTACCAAAATGATGCCAATGGCTGGATTTTAATATTGAAGGTTAGAATTCAGGGATGGATGGATCCTATGTTCTGTTTTTAACTTTGTCTCGAGACTGCCAAATAGTGGGGTGTTGAGGTGTCCATAAGCTTGGAGGTGGACCTGCTACTGTGTCAGTAGTGGAAAGTGAAGCTGGTCAAATCCAAAGTAGGCAAATAAAAAGATTAGTCTCCATTCTGAAAAAAACCCTGCAATCAGCAGCTCATCTCTCCATGACTTTCAGGTAAGTAGCAGGGGAGAAAAACATAGTGTTTGCAGTTCCCTGCCAATCTATAATTTTAATGCAATTCATTCCCTGCTGGGAACCTTATTAATAACAGCAAATTGATGTCCCAATACCTAAATGAAACCCAACAGCATTTTAAACCAATCCTGTATTGGAACATATTAGGTGTGCACATTGTGCCTGGTCACAAGAATCAGTGATTTGGGGCCAGTTGTAACATTTCCAAGGTGACAAATAAAATCCCATTAAGATATTGACCTTGGTGATCACTTAATTGGCAGAGAAATGGGTACCCTGTTCAAATAACAGAAGTGAGCAGTCCCTGGAGACTGGAAGGGCAATTGGATACAGAGGAACAGCTGGCTGCAATACTGAACAGATTTAAGCTTCAGGTTTACAATGTAAAAAGCAGCCAAGCCACCATTTGGGGGTAAGGCATGTGGTATAACTGTGATGTGGTGCAGAAATGCTTCAAGGGGACAGCTTGGGCTTCTCCCAGACTGTGGAAGGAAAGGAGAGCCTGTAAG